>NC_133649.1:33607212-33804280 GCF_009905375.1 Apium graveolens | reverse complement strand
ATTTTATGCATAGTACACATTCTTTGGTCCACCAGCGTCTTTAAAGCACGATACTTTCCTAATTCACATGTTCTCAAAGCTAGAAAAAGCTCGGGATCAAGCTTCACTGATAAGGTATACGGACTGCTAAATAGGAGCTCTGTAAGGGATTTAGATGGGTTATAGGTGATGAAAATGACATTTTGGCCACCAAATACCCATGGTTTCGGGGAAAATATAATTTCTGCGTTGAACAAAGTCCCCTGTATGAGGATAGGTCTGAGATGGTGTCGAGTTTGATGTTCCCTAATGAGAAGAGATGGAATGAAGCTTTAATAAAGAACAATTTTCTTCCAATCGATGCAAATACAATTCTTACAACAAGAACGCCTCAGTCTCTTTCGACTGATGGGGTGGCATGGTTTAGAAAAATAACGGGGTATATACTGCAAAGTTGGTTATCAATACTGGTTTAATCTGTACCATAATGCAAGTGTGTCAACTCAGTGTTGGAAGAAAATTTGGCATCTTAAATTTCCTAACAAGGTCAAGGTCTTCATCTGGAGGTTTTATCGCAATGTTGTTCCTGTGAGAAATAAACTAAACTCTAGGGGTGTTAGATTGCCCATAACTTGTCCAGTGTGTTTACACGATATTGAACATATGACACATCTCTTTTTTTACTGCCATTTTGCGGCTGGTTGTTGGGCTCATGTGAATCTCTGATATAATTAGAGTGTGGTTGAGAATGCCCCTGATGGGCTTCTACACAAACTCAACAATGCACCTTCAGAGGAATTGATAAAAATTAGTATGATCTTGTGGGAGATTTGAAAGTAGAGGAACAAGAAAGTGTGGGACGCAAAGAGTGTTACATGTGGTTTTGCCATGGATAGCAGTTTCAAGATATACACAGAGTGGGTTGAAGTAAGAAAGAGTAAGTCGACCACACCCACTACAGTGAGTAGCAAGGAGAAGGTGAACAACAAATGGGAGTCTCTTGAGACAAATGCTTTCAAAATCAATGTAGATGCCTCTGTTATTCTGGGAGCATATAAATACTTGATTGAAATGGTTATGAGAGACCATCAAGGAACATTTTGTGCAACTAAGAATCTATGTGTTGGTCAAGGTGCTTCAGTATTTGAGGCAGAGGCAATGGGACTAAGAGAGGGGATGTCCTGGGTTAAGGAGCCGTAGCTAGGAAACGCTAAGGTAATGGTGGAGTCAGATTATTCACTATAAGTCAATGTCATCCTAGGTGATGGAGTGAATTTGTTAGAGATTGGTGACTTGATCGAGGCTTGTACACAGGAACTCATGGTTATATATACTATCTCAGTTCGTTTTATTCGGAGAAAAACTAATAGGGTAGCTCACGAAATGTCTAGAATCTCCTATTTAGCTAATTCCAAAAAAAAATCACTGTCTCCTCCTACGTGTTTGTTGGAGGCTCTGTCTTACGATCTTTTAAGTTGAATACAATTTTCGAATTTTGTCAAAAAAATGTATACTAAAATTGAATCGGCATAGTGTCTTATAACAATTTATTGAGTGATTAACTGGTAAAATCAGTGATTTTTAGAACCATACTCTAATTAGTAAATCAAAAATTACGCCTTGACTAAAGGGATTCAGGTCAATTTAAAATTAAATTTTATATTTGGATTGCAATGTCGATCTTTCTCTACTTTTTTATGGATTGGATTATATTTTTCCTTAGATTTTAGATATTTGGACGAGTGATGTTAGAGATGAGGAGAAAAATTGGTAATACAAAACTTTCAAATAATCAACCAAATTTATGTTCACATTTGATCAGACTTATCCATTTAACGATATGATTTTAATCTACTCAAAACTTTTCATAAAATTAATGAAGTCTGAATCAAGTCTTCACTAATTTAGAATATGTTTTTTATTTAGTAAACTGATTTAGATTGGTTAACTATCAAAGATCCCATTTAAATATATTACTAGAATCACAAATTGATTTAACGGAGACATTAATTCAAAATAAAATATAATACATTTATTAAATTGGTACCCAAAATTGATCACAAATATCACGTGTTATTATTGAACACTTGTTATGGGTAGAAAGCTAGGGTGTATTTAATGCTAGGGTTCGTGAGCTCAAAGATCTCTTTGATTGTTCTCGTGTTTCGTTACTCGAACATGCCTTCACAAGATACCCACATACCTTGCTTTATGCCAAGGATCAAGTCAAAATGGAGTTATGAACCGAGGGGAGAGGCCCTTTATATATGTGAGTAACCCTGAATTAGGTTAGGATTATGAGACTTGGTGGGCAAGTCTCAGGCTTAGATTAGTCTTCGGAGTCCAAGAATATACTAAATGGATTCCTTATCCCTTGAGATTTCTTGGAGGTCAATCCTCAAGAAGTTATGCCCCTTATATGATATTATTTGCAGGTGTTATTTTACCCTTATTTATTAATTACAAAATTAATGAATACTTTGGGTTCTGGGCCTAATTAATTGGGCTTCACTTTCAGACCAGATTAGGCATAATTAATGCAATTTAAATTACGCGATTAGGGTTATTTTTATTCCTTATTATTTGCCCCCAACTTCTAGGAAATATTGTACGGTTTCATAGAAGTTAAATTACTTAATGCCCTTATAGGGTATCATTTTTAGCGTAAAGTATGGAGCGACCTACACATTTACACGATTTGCCTTTGTTCATGGCTATTCATTACAGTAGCTTAAAGCTTATCTAGTGACAAGAACTTGCTAACTCATATTCTCTACAAAGAACATCAAGAATCTCGAGAGAGGTTTCTTTTCTTTTTTTGCAGCGAAATAGATTGAGTTTTGTGACATATTCAGTTCCCCGGATATAAAAATTTCTATTCTTTCCAAGATATCATTGCAGATAACTAGAGAGTTTTAGGGTATATTGATGACCAAAATATATTTCAATTTTGCTCATTCATGCTTCCCAAATCTTGGGATTTCTCTATGTTATTTATTATTATTTTTTCTTGCCAATTTTCGACCAGTCCACGGCCTGGATTTCGATTAGGATCCTGGTTAAAATTTGGTCCATCATTTGCATCGTTGTCGAAGCCTTTCGACCAGGATTCTTGGTCTGGACTTTGACTAAAATTCTAGTCTAGATGGTGGTCTTTTTGCAGGTCTTTAGCCGAAGGATTTTGACTAGGAACCATGACCCGAACTTCAATCTCAATCCTGATCGAAGTAATAGTCTTTTTGCAGGCCACTAGTCGAAGGATTTTGACTAGGAACCATGACCTGAACTTTGACCTCAATCCTAGTCGAAGTAATGACCCTTTTGCAAGCCTCTATTCGAAGAATTTCGACTGGGAACCACGACCTGAATTTTGACCTCAATCCTGGTCGAAGTAATGGTCTTTTTTACTCTAGTTGAAGCATTTTGACTAGGAACCACGACCTGGATTTCAACTAGAATACTGGTCCTTATTTTCAACTTGGATTCTTCATTGGAGTTCGGCCCATTTCCAAATTTTAATCAGATTTGGGCCTTGTAATTCCAAACCCTAATTGTATTTGGGCCTTGTAATTTTAAATCCTAATTGGGTTTAGGCCCTGTGATTCCATAATGTTTGGTATGAAGTGCAACACGGATGGGGTGAATGTGTTTTCTTGATTTTCTTGATTATTTGAAGTGTTTGTGGCTTTTGGAACTTAATAGCTAGAATTAAATTTGCAGTAATAAAAGGTTAAATGTAAAGACACAAGTAATTTATCAAAAACTCACTTAATTTATATTAAATCAAATTTATTTGTGCTAAAAATCTATGTTCTTGAAAATAAGAACTCGGCTACTTCTCTAGAGAGAATACAAGATTTTCTAGATCTGTTTCGTTACTTCTAAACAAAGGACCCGTGACATGTTTTATAGATCAACATACACAGTTTACAGAATTTGCACTAAAATAACTACAATTTTTAAAGCTCATTTGTCTGTTTCTATTTCTAGTACATGATATTTGTGTACAATTTACTAGGTATGTGACCCTCCTTTGTCCCGTTCATCTTGGCCCTTGATCTTGCATTCTTCCAGCTGCATTTGTAGTCTTTTCAATTCAATAATAAAATTGTTTGTTGAATGATAATTTTGGATCTTCAAGTTATCTGTATTCTGAATTTTGAAGTTGTTGTCAAGATCTCTTTTATTGTGTAAAGAAGTCACATATCGATAAGTAAAATGACTTATCGATATCTCTACTTCTAGATAAGTGTTGTGACTTATCGAGGTCGACAGTTCTCTACAAGTAGATTGAATTTTCGATATCTCTAATTCTCTATATACGCTTTTGGCTGGGGGCCAGGTTTCCTGAGTTTCTATCTCAGGTAGGGGGCCACGAAAAATGAAAAAGGCCCCAACCAGCCCCTTAGAATAAAGAAAAATTTGGGAGCTTATTTTCAACTCGCATGGGGTATAAATGGAAAATATTTGATTATTGGAGATGCGATGCTGGCCAAGGAGTGGTCACTTCACTCCATAGCCCCAGTCGACTATCAGGATTTTTTCCTTCAAAAAGACTTAGAAGCAGATTGGTGGGCACTCAGGCCTTAGCGACGGTATATTTTTTTTTGAAACTTGTAATACTTTCCTTTATCTTTCCCTTCTCCTTTTTAAAATAGTTTATTTATTTTCCTCCTTCTTTAGGCAAATGCCCACTTCCAAGGGACGCTTCACCAAGTCAAAGCTTGGAATTTGGCTTATAAAGACACCAACAAAAAGCTTGAGGAGGCTAATCTGATCAAAAATCTTCAAGCTCAATTGTTCTCCTCAACTGCTGACCTGGAGACGGCCCGAGCCAGGATTGTCATTTTGAACGATGAAAGAAAAAAGTGATTCGATGCGTGGATGGACACCCCTGATTTCAAAAACTTAATGGAAGAGCACGATGCCCTCACTCATCCAATCAACTAAAAAATGGGCTGGGATGCGGCGGTTGAGGCTATTCAAGCCGAATATCCCGAGATTTTGGAGGCCGAATCCTTCCATTGTCCTCTTAAAATTCCTGGGCTAGGTAGCGTTACGAAAAAGGTTATAAGCCTTATTCGAGATGAAGATTTCCCTTCATGTTCATCCGCGCCAAATATTTGGCCAACAGCGAAGCTACGATGGACAAAGATATGAATAGAAAAGAGGATGAGTCCAGATCCGGCAAAGTAGAGGCCTCCTATGAAGAGGAAAAGAAGAACCCGCTAGCAAGAAGTCCAGGTTTGAAGATCCCCCACAAAAATCTTCACAAGAGGTTTTTTAGGAAACTTCGGATGGGCCAACTGAAGAGACCTTTGATGAGACTTTTGAAGAAAACCCCAAAGATGGTTTTTATGAGGCGTTAAAGGGTGATTCTAAGGATGAATCAGATGAGAGTTCTAAGAGCAGCTCAGAAGAAGAATCTGAGGAGAAGTCTGAGCCTTCTAAGGCAGATGCTTAGAATTCATTTTCAAATGTAATATTAAGACATTGTAACGAATTCCTTGATTTTTATTATTTATTCTAACTTTCATCGCTTTAATGAATAGTTATACCTGAGTTTACTATACACTTATCATAAAAACAAAATCTTTATAAGCGCATATTGGTACTTCAGAACCTTGAAAGTATATTGGTTTCAACCCTTACAATATGAAACAAAGATCCTCACAAACTGGAATATAAATCCTAATATACTAGAATCTTATTGAATAAATGCTAGTAGATAGTATCTCCCTTGAGGTAGTCAAACATAATATATCTTAAGGTTTGCAGCATGCCAAGATCGAGGTATTTCCTCACCCTCCATGGTCTTCAACCGGTAGGATCCTCGTTATTTCACCTCTTTAACATGATATGACCCTTCCCAGTTAGAAGATAACTTTTATTTTGGCCCTACACTTGAAGCTTCTATTTTTCCTCAATACCAGGTCTCCTACATGGCAGAATCTTTCCTTAACTTGAAAACTGTACTAAATAGAAGTTTTTTCTAGTATTCCACAATCTTATCATGTGCTTTGTCCCGCATTCCATCTATCAAATCCAAAGTTAGCCTTTGCCCTTCCTCATTTTCCTCAATATTGGAAGCTTGAATCCTGGGAGACGAATGTGATATCTCCACAGGGATGACCATTTAAGCTCCGTATGCCAACATGAAGGGTGTTGCTCTCGTTGTGACCCTACATATGGTTCTATATGCCCAAAGTACATAAATTATCTCATCCAACCAGTTATTTCTGTACTTTTCAATTCTCTTTTTAAGTCCATCAAGGATAATTTGATTTTCCACTTCGCCTCTCCCATTGGCTTTGGATGGGCCATAGATGTGAACGGCAACTCGATCTCGTTCTCCCCAAAATACTTTTTGAACTCCTCATTATTGAACTGCGTTCCATTACCAAAAACTAAGACACAGGGAATCCCATACCTACACATCATATTCTCCCATAAGAATTGGGCAACTTGCTTGGTTATGATCTTATCCAATGGTTTAGCTTCGATCCACTTAGTGAAGTAGTCTATTTCTATAATCAAAAACTTCCTTTGTGCAGGGCCATCAAAATAGGCCCAAGGATGTCCATTCCCCACATAGTGAAAGGGGTGGGAGAATTTATGGAAGTCAGCATCTCAGAAGGCTTCCTAATAACTGATGTGTGCTTTTGACAGTAATCACACTTTTTAACACAATATTTGGCATTAGCAATCATCTTTGGCCAATAGTTGCCTAAACGAGTAATCTTGTGAGCAAGGGCTCTGCCCCCCAAATCTTGACCACAAATTCCTTCATGTACCTCTTCAAGGCCTATTCGAGCCTCGTCGGGACTGAGACATCTAAGATAAGGAATCACAAAAGATCTCTTTTATAGAACCCATCAATTATAGAGTACCTTAGGGCTCGTATAGTCAGCCTTCATGCTTTCATCACATCATTCAGGAGTCATCCTGTGGCGCCATCCAAACCCGGGGTCTAGATTTGGGGGTCACTAGCCAATAAACCATAATAAAATAATCATAGCGGAATAAAATAATAAATATGACCCCTTACATGCAACTGGATCGATCACAGGTTATAGTATGGAACAGGCACTAATACAAACCAACTGTTATCACAAACCATAAGTCTAATTAGTTTTATAACTTATTCAAATTTTATTACAAACTTCTAGACTAGCTAAGCATCCCAAATTGCCTACCTGGAAAACACACCAAACTATCTACAAGCATACAACTTCTGGTCAGACCTGGAACTCAAGCTTGCCCTGGCCTAGCTGAAAGAATCAGGATATGAAACAAGTATGAGCGAAAGAAATGCTCAACAAGCAGTATATAGCTTATGATATAGAACAACAACAACAATATATATGATGAACAAAACTAAACCATAATACATGAACAATATCAAAACTGATATATATTTGATAATAAATAATATTTGTATATATTTTGTTTTGGGATTGGAATCCTCGAACGACGGTGTGTTGCCACCGGTGATCAGCCGCAGAGCAACACCGGTATGCCGAAGCAAATATAACTAAACAAAAGGTACCTAAGGCACATATCGGCCTAGCAAGGTGTTATATCCTGTATAACACATAGCTCACGTTGAATCGCCACCACGGCCACTTACGCGACCATCCAACCCGTAAAAAAACAATTTTCCGTCAAAGGAATCAAATCAAATGACATCCTTAACCACATAACTTCCCATTTCTCATGGTCCAGAGTTATAAACAACCAATGGAAAAATAACCAAAACAATTAGTTATACGCTAATCTCAATTTAAAGCTTCGCTGTATAGAGTAATTTGTAGCGAAATGAAAAAACATTTAACTATTCTAAACTTAGAATATTATGGAAATTGAAATAATAAGGTTCAGATTCAATATCACTTGAATGATAAGTGAAGATATAAATACTTGCATAATATGATTTGAAATAAACGTCACTAGAACGATAAGTGAAGTTAGAGGTACTTGCCCGGTATGCTTGATAACCTCTTACTATAAATCTGCTTCTAGCTGCTGGCTACTATCTCCGTCTAACACTTGACCGCACTCCTTGCTACTCGATTCTTAAACAAAAGGACTATCTTAATTGACCGAACCCAACTCAATCGACGTAACTATACGTCCTGACATCTACCCGATCGTTTATAACTAATCATGGCATTTTAAAACTGTAAACAGATAACATGCATATCATGTAACACGTAATCATGTTATTTATATATCATGTAATCACATATTTCATGTAACACATAAGACAGATTGTCAAAAGACATGTATCGGTACGATCAGAATTGAAATTAGGTGAATAATAGTGTTTATTGATCAGATATTGACTCAGAATTATATATAAATCAAATGATATTGCAATACCAAGGAAATTAGGTCTCAAATTATTTTTATTGAAAGCGTAATATTTTTCTGAGTCTGTACGCGTTCGTTTCGTATTAAACAGACGAACAGTTTAATTATTATGAATAAAACAAGAAATAAATAGAATTATATCAATTAAAAATAATATTAATTGACTTTTATAAATCAAAATATAATTTTTAAAAGTTTAAAAGTATTTTTTAGGAATTATTTGAATTAATTATAAATAATTTACATTTATTTAACTATTTATAAATAAAATTAATTGATTAATTGAATTAATCAATTAATTAAACTCATAAATAATTAACTAAAATAAATTATAACTAATTAAATCAACTTACATTTTTGAAAATAATAAAAAAATAATTTTAGGAATTTAAGATAATTAAGTAAATAATTTTAAGTACTTAAATTAACTATTAAATGGTTTTTAAAAATAAAATAAAGGATTTTTAAAAATAAGAAAATGAATTTTGAAATAAAAGTAAAAAGAAAGTAATAAAAATAGATTTTAGATTGCAGTCTTCTTCTTCGCTGAATCAAACGGTGGCCCTGGGAAACGGACTTTCGCCGAAGGACGAAGAAGGTGACCGGCGTTTCGCCGGTTTCTGGAAAATTCCAGATTCCGGTCAAACGTCCGGCGACCTCCCGGACGTCCGGTGACCCCAAAACATAACCGAAATTTCCAGGTTTTGATTCCAATCAGTCCCAAAACATCTCAGAAACTCAGTTCTGCCAAAATTTGACTCCAACATCAATCCAAACACCAACTCCGGCAAAAATCAACTCCTCTCCGATGAACCAAATCAGAAAATCCAATTTCGACCAAATCGGTACCAAAACTCGAGTTCTTGGTATCAAAACGAAGCCCAGAATAATCAAAAATTACCCCAATCACAACTCATCAAGGACATCACAATAATCAAGAAAATCAATTTGAAAAATCAAAAAAAATCTTAGAACTCGACTTAAATATTCCAGGAACCAAACAACACAAATTTATAATCAAATCGACTGGAAATCATCATCTAAAGCTACTGGTAACAACAAAATCAACCAACAATCATCACAAATCAAAAACGATTCTCAAGAACAAAAATACCCAAAAAAATTGACTTTTTAAAATAGTTCACCTCAGATCAAGATGTTGATATCAAAAGAAAGCTCTCGTCGAGAGGATGATTTTGACTACTAGAACGTCTGATTTGGTTTGCTAGATCGATCAAAACCGTGATTGAAGTTACTGCAAAGAATTTCACCCTCACAACCTGTTCTTGATTTTATGGATTTTCTGATTTTTTTATAAAAATAATGAATAAAACAAATAAATGGTTGGTATTTATATTTTTACAGAAATTATATCCCAAAATAAATTAAGGTTTTTTTTATCTCCTACTTATAATAATTAGGGCCCCAAAATAATAATTACGGGGAATAATTTTAAAAGTGATAAAATATAAAATTAATATCAAAATTCCCCAAAAATTGCGAATAATTCAAAAATGTGAAGATTTGGGTTGTTGAAATACGAGTAATTTTATAAAAATTAAAATACGAATTTTGTGGACTTTAACGTCCCGGTGGGGTCCCGGTCCGTTGATTTTGACAAACAGGAATGACTCCTAAATTACCAGAAAATCCGAAACACCTGAATACATTCATAAATAATTAACTAAAATAAATTATAACTAATTAAATCAAATTACATTTTGAAAATAATAAAAGAAGATTTTCTTACATCATTACTTACATAAGCTTATTTGATTCTTCATGTACCTGTAAAATACTTCTCCAAGAACAGCTCTGTAAACCTTTCTCAAGTTATAAACTCACCTCCTTCTAATGCTCGCGTGGATTCCCACCAATAGTTCGCTTCGCCCTTCAGAAGTAACTTGCAAACTTGGTCTTCTGTTCAGTTCCTGCTCCGAATAATTCAAAAGCCTTTTCCATCTCCTTGATCCATGCATTGGCTTCCACGGGATCAACACTTTCCTTGAACTCAGGTGGCTTCACAGCTTGAAACTGCTTAAAAGTCACTGCAGGTGGTGTTGCTGCTTGCTGCTGCTATTGTTGCTGCTGCTGTGTAAATTGTAACATCTGTTATTGCATCAGCCCACATCTGGACAATCATTGGATCTGTCCGACTCTAGGTACGATCCTCTCCTAAATTATTACTTCTCTTTGGTGCCATTATTCTGGTGAGAATCAAGCAACATATATAATAATTTGTCAAGCATTGTGTCAATATGTAGCAATTTTTTAGCATATCAAAATTCTCAAGCATTATCTCTTCTCAAATATCATAAACTTGCTACCATATTAACACAAGCGATATTATTATCACATCCTGCTTATTATCTCGAGAATAATAACAAAAGAAAATTTACGAAGAATTATCCAAACCTTTTAAACCCTTGCTCAAAATCTCAAATAAACTAACAAACAATGGATGAGGTTGCAACACAACCTTCCAACCTCTTTTCCAACACTTTTTACCATCCTCAAAACCAAAAAAATAGCAAGCAATAACACAAAGGCCTAAGGCTAAACGCAAAACAGGAAACCTAATCAACTTAACTATAACCCAGCCCAATAACCTAAATTTAACCCTATAAGAGCTAAACTACACCGCCTATCTTATGTGATCTTCCTATGATTCACCTATGACAATCCTAATCCTGTATCATGACCATAACATGTAGCTCTTATACCACCTGTGACGCCCTCCAAACCCGGGGTCTAGATTTGGGGGTCACTAGCCAATAAACCATAATAAAATATCACAACGGAATAATATAATAAATATGACCCCTTATATGTAACTGATCGATCACAGGTTATAGTATGGAACATGCACTAATACAAACCAATTGTTATCGCAAACCATAAGTCTAATTAGTTTTATAACTTATTCAAATTTTATTACAAACCTTAGACTAGCTAAGCGTCCCAAATTGTCTACCTGGAAAACACACCAACTATCTACAAGCACACAACTTATGGTCAGACCTGGAACACAAGCTTGTCCTGGCCTAGCTGAAAGAATCAGGATAAAAACAAGTATGAGCGAAAGAAATGCTCAGCAAACAGTATATAGCTTATAATTTAGAATAACAACAACAATAATATATATGATGAACAAACCAAACCACAATACCTGAACATTATCAAAACTGATATATATTTGATAATAAACAACATTTGCATATATTTTTTATTTTGGGATTGGAATCCTCGAACGACGGTGTGTTGCCGCCGGTGATCAGCCGCGGAGCAACACCGGTATGCCGAAGCATATCCAACTAAACAAAAGGTACCCAAGGCACATATCGGCCTAGCAGGTGTTATATCCTGTATAACACATAGCTCACGCTGGACCGCCGCCACGGCCTCTTACACAACCATCCAACCCGTAAAAAAAAAATAATTTTCCGTCAAAGGAGTCGAATCAAATGACATCCTTAACCATATAACTCCCCATTTTCTCTTGGTCTAGAGTTTATCTCAACAACCAATGGTGAAATAAACTAGAACAATTAGTTATTCTCTAATCTCAATTCAAAGCTTCATTGTATAGAGTAATTTATAGCGAAATGTAAAAACATTTACTATTCTGAACTTAGAATAATATGGAAATTGAAAGAATAAGGTTCAGAGTCAATATCACTTGAAGGATAAGTGAAGATATAAATACTTGCATAATATGATTCGAAATAAACGTCACTTGAATGATAAGTGAAGCTAGGGTACTTGCCCTGTATGCTTGATAACCTCTTACTATAACTCTGATTATAGCTTGCTGTCTACTATCTCCGTCTAACACTTGACCGCACTTCTTGCTACTCGATTCTATAAACAAAAGGACTATCTTAATTGACAGAACCCAACTCAATCGACGTAACTATACGTCTTGACATCTACCCCGATCGTTGATACTAATCATGGCATTTTAAAACTGTAAATATATAGCACGCATATCATGTAACACGTAATCATGTTATTCATATATCATGTAATCACATATTTCATGTAACACATGAGACAGATTGTCAAAAGACAGGTCCTCAGTACGATCAGAATTGAAATCAGGTGAATAACAGTTGTTATTGATCAGATATCGACTCAGAATGATATATAAATCAAATGATATTGCAATACCAAGGAAATTAGGTCTCAAAAGTATTTTTATTGAAAGCGTAATATTTTTCTGAGTCTGTACGCATTCTTTTCGTATTAAATGGACGAACGTTTTAATTATATGAATAAAATAAGAAATAAATAGAATTAAATCATTTTAACAATAATATTAATTGACTTTTATAAATCTAAATATATTTTTAAAAGTTTAAAAATATTTTAGGAATTATTGAATTAATTATAAATAATTTACACTATTTAACTATTTATAAATAAAATTAATTGATTAAATGAATTAATCACATTTAAGATAATTAAGTAAATAATTTTTAGTATTTAAATTAACTATTAAATGATTTTAAAAATAAAATAAATTATTTTTAAAAATAAGAAAATTAATTTTGAAATAAAAGTAAAAAGAAAGTAATAAAAACAGATTTAGATTGCAGTCTTCTTCTTCGCTGAATCAAACGGTGGCCTTGGGAAACGTACTTTCGCCGGAGAACGAAGAAGGTGACCGCGTTTCGCCGGTTTCTGGAAAATTCCAGATTCCGGTCAAACGTCCGGCGATCTCCCGGACGTCCGGTGACCCCCAAAACATAATCGAAATTTCCAGGTTTTGATTCCAATAAGCCCCAAAACATCCCAGAAACTCAGTTCTGCCAAAATTCGACTCCACATCATCCAAACTCCAACTCCGGAAAAATCAACTCCTCTCGGATGAACCAAATCGGAAAATCCAATTTCGAACCAAATCGGTACTAAAACTCGAGTTCTTGGTATCAAAACGAAGCCCAGAATAATCAAAAATTACCCCATCATCACAACTCATCAAGAACATCACAATAATCAGAAAATCAAGTTGAAAAATCAATAAAAATCTTAGAACTCGACTTAAATATTCCGGGAACCAAACACACAAATTTATAATTAAATCGACTGGAAAATCATCATCTAAAGCTACTGTAACAACAAAATCAACCAACATCATCACAAATCAAAAACGATTCTCAAAACAAAATACCCAAAAAAAATCGACCTTTAAAATTGTTCCACCTCAGATGAAGATGTTGATATCAAAAGAAAGCTCTCGTCGAGAGGATGATTTGACTACTAGAACGTCTAATTTGGTTTGCTAGATCGATCAAAAACCGTGATTGAAGTTGCTGCAAAGAATTTTAACCCCCACAACCTGTTCTTGATTTTATGGATTTTCCGAAATTTTATAAAAATAATGAATAAAACAAATAAATGGCTGGTATTTAATTTTTTACAGAAATTATATCCCAAAATAAATTAAGGGTGTTTTTATCCCCTACTTATAATAATTAGGGCCCCAAAATAAGAATTACGGAGAATAAATTTAAAAGTGATAAAATATAAAATTAATGTCAAATTCCCCAAAAATTGCGAATAATTCAAAAATGTGAAGATATTGGGTTGTTGAAATACGAGTAATTTTATAAAAATAAAAATACGAATTTTATGGACTTTAACGTCCCGATGGGGTCCCGGTCCGTTAATTTTTGAAAAACAGGAACGACTCCTAAATTACCAGAAAATCCCGAAAACACCTAGAATACATTCAAACGCGCATAAAATGAAATAAAACGAGTCCCTTAATAAAGACGCTAATAAACACGCGTCCTGATTGCAGATAGATTCATATAATTGCAGTTTAAACATATATTAATCAATCGAAAAATTTCTGGCCCGCACAGTAACACACATAACAACTGTAACATCTAATATCATGACAATAATCACTTTAAATTTATAAAACACATAATATTTATTTATTTAACATATAATATTCACATAATTTTTCCCGGATATAACACATCTGGTCTGAATGTGGGCTTTAATGGGGTCTATCCATGATCTTCCAAGTCCAATAGGGGCAATGAGCTTAAAATCAATGCTCCTGTCTTGAGAACACAGAAGTATACGCTTTCAAAGCTTTCATCAATTTCTGATGAGGCAAACTTAGATAAAGCATCAGCTTTACAATTTTCTTCTCTCGGGATATACTCAACATGACACTCAAAGAACTGAGTCATCACAACTTTCATAAGTCGTACATACATAACCATGGTTTATCCCTTGCCTCAAATTCCCCATTGACTTGGGATATCACAAGCTTTGAGTCTCCACAGACCTTCAAGTTTTTCACCCTTAAAGTCCTAGCTAGGACAAGTCCCTAGGCCAAGTCCCTAGGCCAAGTCCAGCGATCAGGGCCTCATATTATGCCTCATTATTTATGGTAAGAAAATCTAACTTCATGGCATATTCAATCAGGAAACCATCAGGGCTCCGTAAGACCAGCCCAACTCCACTCGAATTTATTTTTGATTCCCCATCAAAATAGAGCACCACCAAACTCCTTGGTATCAGCTTTCTTTTCTTTTTCTTTATCATTCATGTCTCCTTGAGTGTCTTCCTTCACCCTGACTTCTTGGTTGTCGATGATACATTCAACCACGAAGTCGGCCAATACCTGAGCTTTAAATCGATGTCCTCGATTTATTTGATATCAAACTCCCCAATATCTATGGCCCATTTGATTAGCATTCTAACTGGCCTTAGAACCGTGAATGATGTTTTTCAAAGGCTGATTTGTCACCAATTCAACTTTGTGGGATTGAAAGTAAGGTCGCAACTTCCTCAAGGCCATAACTAAGACTAAAGCGAACTTTTCTATAGTGGAATAGTTTAACTCAGCTCCATACAAAATTTTGCTGATATAATAGATAGGTTTCTGGATTTTAGTTTCCTCCTTCACCAATACGACGCTCAGGGCATTTTCAGAAATGGCCAAGTACAAGTACAAGGTCTCATTCAAAATTGGTTTGGCCAATAATGGGGTTTGAACCATATATTTTTTCAGTTCTTCGAACTTCATATGATTTTCTTCAGTCCAAGCAAAATCATTCACCTTCTTCAAAGTCTTAAAAAATGGTAGGCACTTGTCTCCGGACATGGAGATGAACTTTTCCAAAGAAACAATTTTTCCAATAAGGTTTTAAGCATCCCTCACCGAAATCGGGGGTTCCATATCTAAGATAACCTTTATTTTGTCAGATTTTCTTCAATTCCCCTTTTGGAGACCATCAATCCTAAGAAGTTCACAAATCCTACCACCAAAAGCACACTTGGCGGGATTCAACATCATCTTGTGATGCCTCAAGATCTCAAAAGCTTCCCTCAAATAGGTTATGTGATCTTTCTTTACCAAGCTCTTTACTAGCATGTCATCTACGTAGACCTCCATGGTCTTTCCAAAAGATCCTTAAAGATCTTATATACCAATCTATGATACGTGGCTCATGTATTCTTGAGACCAAATTCCATAACAAGATAACAGAAAACACCAATATCAATGATGAATGATACCTTTGAGATGCCATCCTTATACATCTTGATTTTATTATAGCCACCAAATCCATCCATGGAATTCAACATTTCATGCCCCTCAATGGCGTCTATCAAGGTATCTATCCTCGATAAAGGAGAACAGTCATTCGGGCATGCATCATTCAAATTACTGAAGTCAACACACATCATCCACTTTTTATTAGCTTTTTTCACCATTACAAGGTTACCTAACCATTCTGGGTATTGTATTTCCTCAACAAATCAAGCTTCCAAGAGCTTTTCTACTTCTTGTATTATGGCCTCTTGCCTTTCGAGGGCGAAATTTCTCTTCTTTTGCTCCACCGTTTTTTCGATTAGGATCCATATTCAACTTGTGAGTTATCAATTCTGGATCAATGCCCGACATATCGACTGCTGGCCATGCTAAAACATCACTATTTTCTTGCAAAAACTTTATTAACTTCCTTTTAAGGGGTTTTTCCAACGAAAGTTGTCTTTTCAGGAACCTCGGGAGCCAAAGTAATTGGGATAAAATCTTTTTCCGGATTCTGAGGCTACATAACAGCTTCTTTCCATCTTCTGATCTCCTTTTTCCTCTCGTATCTCGTTCCTAGTTGGAAATTTGATTACATAATGATAGGATGAGGGGACTGCCATAAAATCGTGTATGCATGTCCTTCCCATGATAGCATTATAAAGTGACCCAACCTTAACCACCACAAATTTTAACATTTGTGTTGCTTGCTTTGGTTCTCGGCCCATTGTCAATGGAAGTTTAATTATTCCTTCAACGGGACACTCGACTTCAGAAAATCCATAGATTTGCATATCGGTCGGGGTCAATTGTAAGTCAATGTATCCCATCCTAATGAAAGTATCATATAGAAGAATGTCCATCGATGCCACATTGTCTACAAGGACTCTTTTTATAGGGTTGTTCCCTATAATATGTGTAATGATCAGAGGATCATCGTGAGGGAACTTCACCCCTTTTAAATCAAAGTCGTCGAATGCTATTGATACTCCAGTATTCGCCCATTTCGGGGCTTCTCGAACTATGTGCATTACTTCTCGAGCATAAGCCTTTGAGCTTAACCCAGGGAGATCTTACTGTGGCTGAGTACGAGGCTAAGTTAATTGAGTTAGCAAGGTTCGTGCCAGACCAGGTTGATATAGATGAAAAGGAAGCAAGAAGATTTGAACAAGGATTGAAATTTTGGATTCAGAATAGAGTGGCCATGTTTGAATTGACTTCATATGTGGCAGTGGTTCAGAAAGCAATGGTGATTAAAAGTAAGAGTGACATGTCTTAGAAAGGAAATGATGGAAAGAAGAGGAAAATTGAAACCTCAGGGGAGGTCAGCAACAGGGTAACTTCCAGGGCTGTTTCAATAAAAGGCCAGAGTTTCAGGATAATAAAGGTATGGGATTCAAGAAACTACAGCCAGGAAAAGGGAACCGTTTTCAGAATTCAAATCAGCAGAGGCCCAATCGCCCACCAGCGTCAGATTGCAAGTTTTGTGGTAGAAGGCACTTTGGGATTTGTAAGTGTTAGTCCCTTAACAATATAGCAAGAATTACAGAAGGGGGGTTGAATGGAATTCTTTATCTTTTTCTTGAAATAAAAATGTTCAACTCGATTATAGATATATCTGTTTTGATTAGTACAATGCGAAATATAAACTTTAATGAATCAAAACAAGAGTAATTAAAAACAAGAGTCTTTAAAAACTTTCTGGTGGATTTAAACAATTTCACCAGTGATATATATTAATATATCGAGAGAACTCTGTGTGCAGAAATGCTCACAGCTGCTTTTACAAGATAGAACAACTAAGAACACAGGAAATGCTAAAGATAGTGCTTTCAAAGATTTCTCTGTGTTTGTTTTTAAGCTAACTTAGTTTTCTTAGTCATCATCTTTATTTGCTACTCTCTTGGTTTATATATATTACCAAGATTATAAAGTCAAAAGAACTGAATAAATATAAAATCTAACAGTCTTGATCTTTGCTGATTTTCAACCTCTATGACCCAGTTAATAGGCTTCCACAGTGTTTGTATCCAATCTCGACAGCTGTGTGTCAGCTTTTACTGTTCAATTAATGTTTGAATCTTGATATTATCATCCGTCAACTTTCAGATCATCCGTCGATGACTTACTTGATCATCCGTCGACTACTATTTTGAACATCTGTTGAAAGTCATTTGATCATCCGTCGAAGCTTTGTTAAGCATCCATTGATAGCTATTTTGGCACTTGACTTCATTTCACTTATACAGAATTACAAGACATTGCTTATGTATAGTTAATCAACCTATTCTGCATATCTAGTTAAAGTCAACATGACTTATATGCTACTACAGATTCTATACAAAGGTGCATACAACACTATGCTACAAACTTATCATTATATAAGCTACTCACTCGATGGATAATAAATCACTCATCCGTCGGTACTCAAACTGAGTTATCCGTCGGGACTATAATTCTTATCCGTCGAGTGCTACATTATTTCACTAAGTAAAATCTACTTAGATGTTTTGTTTAGGTAATCATCAAGTGCACAACATATTCACAACAATCTCCCCCAATTTATGTCTACTGGAATTGTAGCCATAAATTAAGAGACACTTGATGATAACAAAACATCCTAAACATATATCTTTAAAGATAAGTAGATAAAACTGAAAGTGCTTCAATTTAAACAAGGTATACAAGGTTTGGCTCACAGTCAATTCAAGATGCTCCTCTAGCCTGAGCAGATTTTTCTAGTTCCTTGAAGGTCTGGATCTTCTTCCAAGCTTTCTGTTGTTTTCTTCAATTTGATTCTGGAGCTGTCTGTGGAATTCTAATTCATCAGATTCTGAGAGATCTAACATTTCTTGCATTTCCAAAAGAGTCTCATTGCTAGAGATACTCAATTGGTCTTCTAGTCTGAAGAATCTTCTCACACCCTTGTCATCTATGAATTCCATCAGCCAGTAGGGCCTTAGATGCACTCTTCTCCCTGTGTATGGGATGATAAGAGTTTTGGGTAGTGCATCTTTGGCTCTAACACTCCTTAGCTCTTCAATCTTCTTCAATACTAATCTTCTTGCAGTTACATTAAACCCAAAGTTTTTCTTGAAGGATGAATAGACTTTGATCAACACAGCTTGGCTTTCTTGAAGTATCCTATGAAGAGGCCACTGAATCTCCCTTCCTCCTTTGTACTTGAATACCAACCTTTCAGGTAGGTTTCTGTATGCATCAATTGCCCTTACCTCATCCAGCTCCTCCAGATAAAGTTTTAGGTCTGAAAATTCCTTGATGTCACACAAGTACAATTAGTCTCCCTTGTTGATCTTGGGTTGAGCTTTGACTACTGCCTTGGATTTGAGAGGTGACAGCTTCACTTTCTTGACTGCCCTTGATTTTGTCCTTCTTGGCTTGGTGAGAATTGGCAAGTTGACGTCAGGAATTGGTAATTTATCCCACTCTATTGGCTCATCCTTTGGCACAATAGGCTCTCCATGTATGTTCCTGTAGGGGTCCACCACCCTTATGTCTTCAAATACCACAGAGGGCTTTGATGCTTGAGTTTCAGCTTTAGTGGATTCCATTGGAAATTGATCTTCCAATTCCTTGTTTACAATATCCAACTTTCTTTTTGTTCTTTTAGCCAATTCTTTCTTTCTTGGCGATTTCTTCTGTTCTTCAGTCTTCTTCTTTGATCCAGTAGCTTGAGTTGGTTGAGAGGGAATTTGTTGAGAAGAATTCACAGCCTGTAGCTTGGTCAGGATAGCAAACTATTCTTTCTTTTGTTTAGACTTCTTTGCATCTAGAGCAGCTTGCCTCTTTTCCTGCTTCAATCTGGCTTTTTCTTCTTCCTTTGCTTGAGCAAATTGTGGATGTCCAGCTACCACACAAATTTCCTTCCCATTTCTGAATATCTTTGCAATTCTCTCTCTTGAGGCTGAATCAGCTGGATCTTTGTAGAGAAGAATAGATCTTGACAGAAGTTTCTTTTCATCAGGCTTGGGTGTCTCATACACAGTATCCATAGGGTTCTTCAAAGATGACTTTGGATAGTTTGCCCTTGGTTTAAGAATCATCTCAGCCTTTGTAGTCTTGATGCAGGAAGATTGTCCTTTCTCCAGATCGTTCATGCTTATCTCATTCACATTGATTGGCTTGACAAGAGAGTGATGGATTGCTGACTGATCTGGTTCCTTGACTAATTGAAACTTTCTCTGTATTTCCTCATCAATCTTTTTCCAGTTGATCAGAGTCAACTCTTCTTTATCAGCATCTTTCAAACTTGCTGCTGCATTTATAAGATCTATACCATCTGCAACTGGTGGCTTGGAGATAGTAATTGAAGGTACAATTACTTTGCTGATTTGAACTACAATGTTCTCCCCCTTAGTTGATCCTTTCTCCCCCATACTTGATTCTCTCTCCCCCTTTTTGTTATCATCAAGTGAAGGAGTTAGGCCTTGTGCTTTAGCCAGTTGCATGAGAAGATTTGTCTGAGTCTGTTGATTTTGAAGAAGTAGGGCCACTGAATCCTCAATAATTTGAACTCTGGTCTCCAGCTTGGCTATCTTCTTCTCAGAATCTGATTCTCTTCTCAACCTTTGTAATAAATCATGCATGATACCATATGGCATTAGTGAATCCAGTTTCTCAGAGTTGTATGTCTTTAAGTCAGCTATCTACTTTTTCAATTCATCCACACTGATATTCTGTCCGGAGTGTTGGATCTTCATTAAGTGCAAGGAGTCTAGATGAGCTTTAAGAATAGCCTTGGTACCTGCATCTGAAACTTCCTGAAGGGCTTGCTGAATAGCTGTTACTTGTCTTACCAAGGACACCTCAAATTGTCCTGGTATAAAGTCCTTTGCCCATGCCCATTCAGATAAACTTAAAGCAGAACTTTGGCCTTCAGCTCCCCCTAAGTTCATGCTTCTATTCAAAGAACTAGAGTCATCATCATCAGAATTTACTCCTAATTCTTCAGATGGCTCTCCAGCTTGAGGAGGCATCCTGTTGACAGCAGCTTTATCTCTTTGAAGAGATTCTGTGGTGTGCACTAAGTGTAAAGTCTGCTCTGCCTCCACATTGCCCTGAGCAGCCAACAGTTGATAGGCTGAAACAGGGTGAGTAAAAGTGTCAGCATCCAAGGAAATGTTATCAATTATAGCTTTGTAATGTTGCTGAAATTGTCTTTCCTTTTCAGCATCATCCACAATCATTGACTCACTAGCAATGGTTGGCTCCATCCTTATTGCTCCAGTACCTGCTTTTCTCTCATATTCTCTCTTTTGTTACATCAGGGTCTCACCTTGGCTCCCCACCCTCACACCCTCACCTTCACCTACTAAGGTGGGACTCCTCTCACTCACTTTTGCCAATCCTGAATGAATGGATTGCTGAGATTCACTCTTTTCCTCTCCTTTTGCCTGGGAGCAACCCATCCTCTCACTCAATACACTCTCCTCTCTCAGTCCTAAGAGTGATTGTATTACCACCAAATCTTCTGCACTTGAAATTATTGAAGTTTGAAGTTGTGCAGAGACACTCGACGGATAAATGATATACGTCGGGTGAGTGGTAAAGCAATCCGACGGATAACTGCTGTTAAGCTTATCCGTCGGGATACAATCACTACTCGACGGATGAGCAATATCCATCGAGAGAGTAGAAATGAATGAGGTGGGAAGAGAAACTATTGTTGACTCTGTGTTGATTGAAGTTATTTGAGGCACAGATGTCACAATAGAATCAGAAAGAATTGGCAAGTGAGCCAACATGTCATCTAAAAGATGATGCTCACTTGCACTAGATTTTGGCTTCCCCAACAGAGTTAAAGAAGGGGAATCAGGAATTGAAGTGTTTATCATGTCCACTTCCAGTGAGTTGGTTGGTGAGTATTGTGTTTCAGTGGCTTCTATCAAGAGAGATTTTGGATGTGACTCCACATTTATTGGAGCCAGATCAATCTGAATTTGAGAAGGTGCAGGGACTGTGTCTTTAGCACCAGTTTGTACTAAATGTGTGTCATGTGCATCCCCAGTTGTTTTGGATTTCTTCTTTCTAGTATAAGTTTGGTGTAGGCTTGTGTCCCTAACCCTCTTGGCCTGTGCTCTTGGATGAGAGCTTTGTTCAATAGCCACATCCTTTTGGGAGGATGCAGCTAGAAATGAGCTTATGTCCTTTTTAAGCACTGTAGTTTGTTGGGAAACTGCAGTGTGGCTAGGCTGGGATTCACTTATCTCTCCAACCTTATCCTTGGGGTTTCTTTGATGTTCACCCCTTCCCTCACCTATCTTACCCTCCTTCACACTCCCCTCTTTGTGTTTGGTAGGATTTTCAACTGGTACCTTTTGAGAGATACCAGAGGGGGTTTTCTTTGATTTGGATTTAAGAATTGCAGTTGTTTTGGCAGCTTTGGTAGGCAACTGTTTGGTCATTGTCACAGTTGCCATAGCTATGCCTGAAGTCAAAGAAATAGAAGGGATTGGAATAGTTGAGAGTGTAGATGAACTTACCTCACTTACCTGAGGTGCCAGCATTATAGGAAAATAGAACATTGGCACATCCTTGTGATGGTTGGCTCTATTCAGATCTGCAATAATTCTTCTCTCTTGAACCCAACAAGCTAATTTGTTGGTTGGGTTCTCAAGTTCAATCTCTTCACAAAGATGGTTAGCCAAAAGCATAAAAAATCTAGCATAGTAAATATTCTTTCCTCTTTTGGCTAAGTCACCTAGTTTATAACCTAACTCATACACAACCAGATCACTTAAGTTGTAATATTTGGCTGTAACTAGCATGTATAGCATGTTAAGCATGGAAATGTTCACAGAATCAAAATTACTGATTTTTCCAGAAAAGACCTTAGTTACTACATCACACAAGTAACTCCATTCCTTCCTAAGACCTAGTCTTCTAATTTCACTTAGTTTTGCAGTAGGAAGTGCATAATGAATGGAATTTAGCATATTGACAATATCAGTGTCAGTGTGTGGTGCAGTAACATTGTCATCGGGAATCTTGAAACATGCTTTTATGACATCACTATTGATACAGAAAACATTACCTTTGATGGTCAGAGTGATGGTTTTGTCAGTAGAGTTGTAGATTGTTATTGTCCACATCTCCTCAACAACTTCACAATAAATTGTGGGTAATTCCAGCATAGCAAAACTTAACTTGCAGTTCTTCATGAAGTCCATCATCTTATGATAGTCTTCAGATTGCTGAATCCCCTTATTGACCAAGGCAGTGAAGTTGTTATTCTCATAGATGAACCCAGTCTGTGACATGATCTTTACTACGGGTGCCATTGTTAGGGAAGAAAAGCTTGAAGAGAAAGAGGATTTTTGCTTGAGAGATAATGAAATAAGACAGTTGAATTTGAGAATGATAAAAGAAAATGATTAGAATGAAATAGGCTTTTATACTTTGCTCAAACTCAACGGATAAAAATAATAAAGAGAAATAAATTACCCAATAGAAACTGCCTAAAATTACCGTTTTAAAATAAACTTTAAAAATTCCACCCATTATCCGTCGTGTAATGCTTATAAACTGTAAGTATACTCGATGGATAATGTTCAGGGAATTAACGGTTAAGAATTAGACACTTCGACGGATGAGGATAAAATGTTATCCGTCGAGCTTTAAAATATTCCAGAAAAGTAATTGATTTTTATTTATAATTTGTATATCGACGGATGACTCAACCCGATGGATAATGGTCATCCGTCGAGAGACAAATTTTGACTTAGCCAAAATTTCATCCAAGACTAAAAATCAATTAAATTTCTGGCTCCTTTTCAACTTGCAAGAATAATTCAGATAAATTCAAGAGTAATTAAGCATACTTAACTCACTTACCAACCTAGAAAAGGTAGATTCATCCAGTGGCTTGGTAAAAATATCTGCAAGTTGCTTCTCACTTGGAACAAAATGCAACTCTACAGTACCATTCATTACATGTTCCCTTATGAAATGGTACTTGATGTCTATATGCTTTGTCCTTGAATGTTGCACTGGATTTTCAGTGATGACAATTACACTTGTGTTGTCACAGAAAATAGGAATCCTATCAACTTGCAAACCATAGTCTAGCAATTGATTTTTCATCCATAAAATCTGTGCACAACAACTGTCAGCAGCAATATATTCAGCTTCAGCTGTATAAGTAGAAACTGAATTTTGCTTTTTACTGAACCAGGACACAAGCTTGTTTCCTAAAAATTGACAGGTTCCTGTTGTGCTTTTTCTATCAATTCTGCAACCTGCATAATCTGCATCTGAATAACCACTTAGATCAAAACCAGAATCTCTAGGATACCAAATGCCAAGGTTTGGTATTCCTTTGAGATATCTGAAAATTCTTTTAATAGCTATCAAATGAGACTCTTTAGGATCAGCCTGAAATCTAGCACACAAACATGTAGCAAACATTATATCTGGCCTACTAGCTGTTAAGTACAGAAGTGAGCCAACCATGCCTCTATAACTTGAAATATCCACAGACTTTTCAGTAGTGTTTAGTTCAAGCTTAGTTGCAGTGGCCATGGGAGTTTTTGCAGATGTGCAATCCATTAGATCAAACTTCTTTAAAAGATCAAAAATATATTTAGTTTGACTAATGAATATTCCATCACTAACTTGCTTAACTTGTAAACCAAGAAAGTAAGTTAGTTCTCCCATCATACTCATTTCATACTTGCTTTGCATCAGTTTGGCAAACTTTTTACAAATTTTTTCATCTGTAGAGCCAAAGATAATATCATCTACATAAATTTGAACAAGTATGCTAGAGCCATTCACATTTCTGAAAAATAAAGTTTTATCTACAGTACCTCTTGTGAAGTGATTTTCCAAAAGGAACTTTGATAAAGTGTCATACTAGGCTCTAGGTGTTTGCTTCAATCCATAAAGTGCTTTCAATAGATAGTAGACATACTTTGGGAAATTTGGATCTTCAAAGCCAGGAGGTTGACTTACATACACTTCTTCCTCCAAGTCTCCATTCAGAAAGGTACTTTTGACATCCATTTGATAGACCTTGAAATTGGCATGGGCTGCATAGGCTAAGAAGATTTTGATGGCTTCAAGTCTTGCAACAGGAGCAAATGTTTCATCAAAATCTATCCCTTCTTGCTGACAATAGCCTTTAGCAACCAATCTTGCTTTGTTCCTTACTACTATGCCATTTTCATCCATCTTGTTTCTGAATACCCATTTGGTGTCTATTGGATTCTTTCCTTTAGGCTTGGGTACCAGCTTCCATACTTTATTCCTTTCAAATTGGTTTAGCTCCTCCTGCATAGCTAAAATCCAATCAGGATCTAATAAGGCTTCTTCTACCTTCTTTGGTTCTTCCTTAGACAGGAAGCTGATGTATAGACATTCTTCTTGAGTTGCTCTCCTGGTTTGAACTCTGGAAGAAACATCACCAATAATCAGTTCAAAGGGGTGATCTTTTGTCCATTTTCTTGGTTGAGGTAGATTAGCCCTAAATGAAGAGACCTCAATGTTGTCTTGATGTGTGATTGAGTTTTGATTGCTAGAAACTCCCCCTGAGTTTGTGGATTTTTGATTTGAAATTGGGGTGCTTTCCATGGGTGATCTGCCTTGACTTCCTGCTCTTTTTGATAACCCGACGGATGGTGAATTTTGAGTACCGAATGATGAAGCATTATGTAACTTGACGGATGTTGAGTTTTGTGCTTCATTTGTAGTAAATTTGTCTGCATTATCCTTAGACACTGTTTCTTGATCACTTTCATCATCACTTTCTTCACTGACCATCTCAACATTGTCGAATTTGAGGCTCTCATGGTAATCTCCATCTTTTAGTCCTTCAATCTTTTTATCATCAAACACAACATGTATATATTCAACAACAATGTTGGTTCTTAGATTGTAGACTCTATATGCTTTACCAACAGCATATCCAACAAAAATTCCTTCATCTGCTTTAGCATCAAACTTCCCATTTTGATCAGTTTGATTTCTCAGAATATAGCATTTACAGCCAAAGACATGAAGAAAGTTCAGAGTTGGCTTCTTGTTCTTGAACAATTGATAAGGTGTCTTGCATTTTGCTTGATTAATCAGAGAGATGTTCTGAGTGTAGCATGCAGTGTTGACAGCTTCAGCCCAGAAATATGTTGGTAATTTTGATTCTTCAAGCATTGTCCTTGCAGCTTCAATAAGAGATCTATTCTTTCTTTCCACTACTCCATTCTGTTGTGGAGTCCTTGCTGTTGAAAACTCATGCAGGATCCCATTTTCCTCACAGAATGCTCTCATGACATAGTTCTTGAACTCAGTTCCATTGTCACTCCTGATTCTTCTAACTTTGAAATCAGGATGATTGTTAACTTGCCTTATGTGATTGATGATGATTTCACTAGCTTCATCTTTGGACTTTAGGAAATAGATCCAAGAGAACTTTGAGAAATCATCTACAATTACTAGGCAAAATCTTTTCTTTGAGATTGACAAAACATTGACTGGTCCAAACAAATCCATGTGAAGCAGTTGCAGAGGTTCTTCAATTGTTGAATCAAGTTTCTTCCTGAATGATGCTTTAATTTGCTTCCCTTTTTGGCAGGCATCACACAGTCCATCCTTTGTAAACTCCATCAGAGGAATGCCTCTAACTAGCTCTTTCTTTACCAGCTCATTCATGGTCTTGAAGTTCAAATGGGATAGCTTCTTGTGCCATAGCCAACTTTCATCTTGACTTGCTTTACTGAGAAGACAAGTTACAGATTCTGTTTTATTTGAGTTGAAGTCAGCTAGATACACATTTCCTCTTCTCACACCAGTGAGAACCACTTTGTTGTTTTGATTATTAATCACAACACAGGTTTCTTTGTTGAAGGTTACTGAGTTGCCTTTATCACAAAGCTGGCTGATACTTAACAGATTGTGTTTGAGACCATCCACTAAGGCAACCTCTTCAATGATGACATTGTCCTTTGAGATCAAGCCATATCCCACAGTATAACCTTTGCTGTCATCTCCAAAAGTGATACTTGGGCCAGCTCTCTCTTCAAACTCTGTGAGCAGGGTAGAATCCCCAGTCATGTGTCTTGAACAACCACTATCCAAGTACCAAAGATTCCTTCTGTTTCCCTGCACACATCAAAATCAAATCAAGTTGATTTTGGTACCCAAGTTTCCTTGGGTCCTGCCTTGTTAGCTTTCTTCTTCTGTTTCTTAGGTTTTAACTCATTTGACTTAGGAATTTCAGATTCTTCCTTAGTCATTTGGGTTGGGCCTTTGAAACCACTAGATGCTACAGAATTATTATGCATGTTATGGCTAACAAGAAATGGCATGCTTGGTGCAAACATGTTATTCCAGTAAGGCATGCTAAATGGCATTTGAGGCATATTGTATGCAGCATAATATGGATTAGGTGCAAATGGCATATTAGCATACTGTGCATTCATGTTCTGTGTAGGCATAGCATTAACAGGCATAGGAGGCATGGCATTCATGTTAGAGAATTGAGGCTGAACAGACATGGGAGTAGGCATGGCAGATTTGCAATTAACAGACAAATGATTTACACTACCACATTTGACACAGATTTTTCTAGGAGCATATTTGTCAGGTGTGTAGTTGTTATGTTTGTTAATCCCTACTTTACCATTCCTATTGTTTTTCCTTTTAGTTTCTATTTTTACCTCTATCTTCTCAAGTCTGTCACTCAACTGTTTGACAGTCATGTGACCAACATTAGCCTTCTTCCCTTTCTTGGCTTGACTTGACTCCCCTGAAACAAAGTTCTTGGAAACAGACCCATACTTTTCATTTAGCTTGGTTAATTTGGCTTTACTAATGGGTTTGTTCACAGCCGATGGATGAGGATTTTTATCATTCGACGGATAACACATTTTGTTGTCCGACGGATAGTCCTCATCATCCGTCGAGTCTACATCTGTCAGCAATCCATCTACCAAAATAGGTTCTAGTTTCTCCTTATTCTTTTTCCAGGCTTCATCACAAAAGGACTCAATTCCTTGAACCTTGGTGATTTGAGCATGAACATCTCTGGATGTTTTCCATGCTTTAATCACCTCCTGTTCACGATCGAGCTGCTTCTTTAAAATTTCTTCCTTTTTCAAGGACTCAGTTAATTCCTCCTTAGCAATTCTACACTCAATTTTTAGTTTCTCAAACTCAACAAACTGAGACTCAAGCACATTATTCCTCTCACTCAAAAACAAGTTGTTTTCTTTGATTTTAGCATTTTCTTTAGTGAGGGATTTAAGTGTAACACGCAAATGATACAATTCTGTAGACATGTCATTTATTACATCATTACACTCAGCTTTAGATAAATGTGCAAGTTTGTAGTAATTACCTGATTGCTTGAGGAACTTGTCTCTGTTTCATCAGACTTGGCCATAAGGGCTAGATTGACATAGCTGATCTCCTCATCTTCATCCAAACCATCAGCTGCCCAGTCATTCTCTTGTGTAATAAAAGCCCTTTCCTTCTGTTTGAGTAGGTCAAAGTATTTTTGCTTATAATCCACAGACTCAAATCTCTTCTTACTAGAATCTGACTTTCTACACTCCTTTGCAAAATGCCCTGCCAAGCCACATTTGAAATACTTGAATTTTGACTTATCCACCATGTTTCTATTTGGCTTGGCAGCTCCAAAGTTCTTCTTGAACTTGAACTTGGCAAATCTTCTTAAAAGGAATGCTAGGTGCTCATCAATGTCCTCCATGTCATCTTGACTCAAAGAATCTTCACTTTCTGCAGCTAGCCCTTTACCCTTGCTTTCACAGGCCTTTGAAGTTGATTCAACAGCTTCCATCTTCACTTCCTTCTCCTTTTCCAGTTCAGCAACTAGTGCAATGGATCCTCCTTTCTTCTTTCCTCTCTCCATTCTTTCATCCTGCTCTATTTCAAGCTCATAGGTCTTCAGAATGCTATACAGTCTCTCCAAAGTAAACTCCTTATAATCTTGTGAGTTTCTTAATGAGACTGTCATTGGTTTCCATTCCTTTGGAAGAGATCTGAGAAATTTTAGATTGGAGTCTTTAGTCTGATAGACTCTTCCATGCAATTTAAGAGCATTTAGTAGCTTTTGGAATCTACTAAAAATGTCAGTGAGTGACTCACTTTCTTCATTGTGAAAATGCTCATATTGCTGAATCAAGAGCTGCATTTTATTTTCTCTTACTTGCTCAGTACCATCACAGATTATCTGTATTGTGTCCCAAACTTCCTTGGCAGTCTTGCAGTTGATGATGTTATCAAACATATCTGCATCAACACCATTGAACAGAATGTTCATGGCCTTTTTATCTTTCCTGACTTGTTCAAGATTAGGATCAGACCATTCATGCCTTGGCTTTAGAACTGATGGTTCATTTCCTGTTGCAGCTCTCATTGGAACATGAGGGCCTCTTTCTATGCAGTCCACATAGGCCTCATCTTGAGAAAGCATATGAAGATGCATCTTTACCTTCCAATGATGGTAATTATCTTTATCCAGAAAAGGAATCTTGATTCCAACATCTTTCTTGTTCATCTTGCTGAATTATTTTGATCTTTAAACTCTTTGTAGATTAAGAGCTTGCTCTGATACCAATTGTTAGTCCCTTAACAATATAGCAAGAATTACAGAAGGGGGGTTGAATGGAATTCTTTATCTTTTTCTTGAAATAAAAATGTTTAACTCGATTATAGATATATCTGTTTTGATTAGCACAATGTGAAATATAAACTTTAATGAATCAAAACAAGAGTAATTAAAAACAAGTCTTTAAAAACTTTCTGGTGGATTTAAACAATTCCACCAGAGATATATATTAATATATCGAGAGAACTCTGTGTGCAGAAATGCTAACAGCTGCTTTTACAAGATAGAACAACTAAGAACACAGGAAATGCTAAAGATAGTGCTTTCAAAGATTTCTCTGTGTTTGTTTTTAAGCTAACTTAGTTTTCTTAGTCATCATCTTTATTTGCTACTCTCTTGGTTTATATATATTACCAAGATTACAAAGTCAAAAGAACTGAATAAATATAAAATCTAACAGTCTTGATCTTTGCTGCTTTTCGTCCTCTATGACCCAGTTAATAGGCTTCCACAGTGTTTGTATCCAATCTCGACGGCTGTGTGTCAGCTTTCACTGTTCAACTGATGTTTGAATCTTGATATTATCATCCGTCAACTTTCAGATCATCCGTCGATGACTTACTTGATCATTCGTCGACTACTATTTTGAACATCCGTTGAAAGTCATTTGATCATCCGTCGAAGCTTTGTTAAGCATCCGTTGATAGCTATTTTGGCACTTGACTTCATTTCACTTATACAGAATTACAAGACATTGCTTATGTACAGTTAATCAACCTATTCTGCATATCTAGTTAAAGTCAACATGACTTATATGCTACTACAGATTCTATACAAAGGTACATACAACACTGTGCTACAAACTTATCATTATATAAGCTACTCACTCGATGGATAATAAATCACTCATCCGTCGGTACTCAAACTGAGTTATCCGTCGGGACTATAATTCTTATCCGTCGAGTGCTACATTATTTCACTAAGTAAAATCTACTCAGATGTTTTGTTTAGGTAATCATCAAGTGCACAACATATTCACAACAGTAAGGCTAATATGTTGTGTTATAAGTTCAATCAGAAGGGACATTATGCTAATGAGTATCGAAGTCAGACTATAGCTCAGAAATCAGGAATAGTGTGTTTTAAATATGGAAAGATGGGGAATATTGCCAGGGACTGCCAGATAACTGAACCGGCAGCTAATGTGGCAATGATTGAAGGACCACCCGCAAAGGATCAGCCAAAGGCCAGGACATTCAACATGAATATGAAGGATGTTGTTCAGAGTTCAGATGTGGTTGCAGGTACGATTCCAGTCAACTCCGTAGATGCTAAAGTTTTATTTGATTCTGGAGCTACAAGGTCATTTATTTCTCAAAGTTTGTCGACAAACTACATTGTGAAGTTAAGTTGTTAGAACAAGCGTTAATGGTAGAATTAGCTAATAAGAATCAAGTTCCCGTCGACCGAGTGTGCCCGAGGTGTAATATCGAGATAGGAGGACATCATTTTTATGTCAACTTGATACCTTTTAAGTTGGGAGAATTTGATGTTATCTTAGAAATGGATTGGATATCAGAAAATAACGCTCAGATTGATTGTAAGAATAGGAAAGTGAGACTTCAGACCTTGGATAGTAAGAAGGTAATATTTCGAGGGAATAAACAGGAAAAGAAGTTCTTAACGATAGCTCAAGCAAAGAAGTTATTGCTTCAGAATTGCGAGGCATATTTGGCCCATATGATAGACACCAGCAAGGAAGTTCCAGCACTAGAAGCAATTCCAGTTGTCAATGAGTTTCCAGATGTCTTTTCAGACGATCTTCCAGGATTACCTCCCGATAGAGAAATTGAGTTTGCAATTGATCTAGCACCCGGAACAGAATCAGTTTCTAAAGCTCCGTACCGGATGGCACCAGCGGAGATGAAAGAATTGGAAACTATGTTACAAGATCTTTTGGATAAAGGAGTAATAAGACCCAGTATATCCCCGTGGGGTGCACCGGTACCGTTTGTCAAAAATAAAGATGGGAGTATGCGACTGTGTATTGACTATCGAGAACTGAATAAGCTGACCATTAAGAACATGGATCGATGATTTATTTGATCAACTGAGAGGCGCTTTATGGTTTCTAAGATTGATTTAAGATCGGGATATCATCAGTTGAAGATCAAGCCAGAAGACATTCTGAAGACCGCATTCAGAACCAGATATGGGCATTATGAGTTTCTAGTGATGGCATTTGAATTAACCAACGCACCAGCAGCTTTTATGGATTTGATGAATCGGGTTTCAAGAAGTATTTGGATAAATTCGTGATTGTGTTCATAAACGACATTCTGATCTATTCCAAAACAGAAGAGGAGCATGCAGAGCATTTGAGGATAGTTCTGGAAACATTGCGACAAGAGAAATTGTACGCAAAGTTTTCCCAAGTGTGAATTTTGGTTAAAAGAAGTACGATTTCTTGGGCACGTGTTATCAATAAAGGAGTGGAAGTGGATCCGGAAAAGATTGAAGCCATAATCAACTGGGAGAGACCAAAGACACCAACAGAAGTAAGAAGTTTCATGGGATTGGCAGGTTACTACAGAAGATTCATGCAAGATTTTGCGAAGATAGTTATGCCGTTCATAAAGCTCACCAGGAAGAACCAGAAGTTTGAATGGGATGAGAAATGTGAGGAGAGTTTCCAGGAATTGAAAAATAGATTAGTATCTTCTCCAGTGCTAGTCTTACCAGATGATTAAGGCAATTTTGTAATCTACAGTGACGCGTCTTACAAGGATTGGGATGTGTTTTGATGCAGCACGACAAGGTGATAGCTTACGCTTCAAGACAACTGAAACCACATGAAGAGAAGCATCTGACGCATGATTTGGAACTAGCATCTATAGTGTTTGCATTGAAGATATGGAGGTATTATCTGTATGGGGAAAAGTGCAAAATTTACACGGACCAAAAGAATTTGAAGTATATCTTTACCCAGAAGGAATTAAATATGAGGCAAAGAAGATGGTTAGAACTGATCAAGGACTACGATTGTACCAACAATTATCACCCAGGTAAAGCAAATGTGGTGGCCGATGCGCTGAGCAGAAAAGAAAGGTTAAATATGATCACTACATCTGAAGAAATGATCAAGGAGTTTGAGAAGCTTGAAATAGAAGTCGGTATCCCATGTATGGCTACAAAGGTGTTGTGTGCAATGTCTTTTCAACCAGAACTATTAGAGAAGATAAGAAGATGTCAGGAGGAAGTAAGGAGTCATGAATGAGACAGTTTGATAGGAGAATAGATAGGGAACCAAAAGGATGATAAAGGGATATTAAGATTTTCTTCCAGGATTTGGATACCCAACGTAGCCGAGTTAAAAGATGAAATTCTTCGAGACGCTCACAAGTCCAGATATTCGATTCATCCCGGAAGTACGAAGATGTACAGAGATTTAAGAGAAAACTTTTGGTGGCCAAGCATGAAGAAGGAATTGCAGAATGGGTGAGTAAGTGTTACACTTGCCAGCGAGTTAAAGCGGAACATCAAAGACCCAGTGGACCGATACAACCATTGGACATTCCGGAATGGAAGTGGGAGCATATCGCGATGGATTTTGTAGTTGGATTACCGAGGACCAAGTTAAATCATGATGCTATTTAGGTTATTATTGATAGATTGACGAAGTCAGCGCATTTTCTTCCTATCAACGAGAGATTCTCATTAGACAAACTGGTTCAGTTATACCTGAAGGAAATTGTGACACGACATGAGGTTCCAGTATCCATAGTTTCGGATAAAGATCCTTGATTTAATTTAAGATTTTGGAGAAGTTTTCAAGATTGTCTCGGAACGAAGCTGAATATGAGTACCGCGTATCATCCACAAATAGATGGTCAAAGTGAAAGGACAATTCAGACCATAGAAGATATGCTAAGGGTATGTGCACTAGATTTTGAAGGAAGTTGGGATGAATATTTGCCATTAGTTGAATTCTCCTATACCAACAGTTATCATGCCAGTATTGGGATGCCGCCTTACGAAGCTTTGTACGGGAGAAGATGCAGATCTTCAATATGTTGGGATGAAGTTGGTGAGAGGAAGATTTTGGGTCCAGAATTGATCCAGCAGACAAAGAAGAAGATATAATTCATTCGGAAATGATTAGTGGCAGCTCAAGATCGTCAACGCAAATATGCTGATCCTATCAGAAAAGATATGGAATTTGAAGTTGGTAAAACAGTGTTGTTAAAGGTTTCACCTTGGAAAGGTTTATCCAGATTTGGGAAGAAAGGAAAGCTGAGTCTGCGTTATGTTGGCCCTTTTGAGATTTTAAGGCGTGTGGGAAAGGTTGCTTACGAGTTGGCGTTACCACCTCACATGCAGCATATTCACAATATGTTCCATGTGTCAATGTTGAAGCGTTATTTGCCTAATTCGAATCATGTGATAGAATATGAGCCAATCGAGATTCAGCCAGACTTATCTTTTGTAGAGCGACCAGTGCAGATTTTAGATAAGAAAGAAAGAGTGCTGAGGAATAAGTCTGTGTCTTTAGTGCGAGTTTTTTGGAGTGAATAAATATTATATGTTTTATAAATTTAAAGTGATTATTGTCATGATATTAGATGTTATAGTTGTTATGTGTGTTTCTGTGCGGGCCAGAAAATTTTTGATTGATTAATATATGTTTAAACTGTAATTATATGAATCTATCTGCAATCGGTACGCGTGTTTATTAGCTTCTTTATTAAGGTACTCATTTTATTTCATTTTATGCGCGTTTGAATTTATTTAACATATAATATTTACATAATTTTTCCCGGATATTACATCCTTCCCCCCCCCCCCCTAACAGGATTATGTCCTCAGAATCAGCCTAGGAAAACAAATGAGGATACTTGGATCGTATTTCGCTTTCCAATTCCCAGGTCGACTCCTCAACCTTGGGATTCCTTAAAATTTTAGAAGTGCCGGCAGCAGCTGGACTTCCGAAGATCATTTTGGTCATCGGGCCTCGTGATTGAGGATTTCATCCCTGATCATCCCGATCCCTCCTTCTGGTCTTCATAATTCCTTCTCCAATTATTATTCCTTTCACCCTTTTCATTATCTCCGGTGTATTTTCTTAGCCTTCCTTCCCAAATAAGAAACTCGATATCATTCTTCAGTTCTCGACCCTCATCGTTATCATGGCCAGCATCCTTGTGGAACCAACAATACTTTCTCTTATCTAACTTCACAGGATCAGCCTTCCTTCCTTCCCAAATAAGAAACTCGATATCATTCTTCAGTTCTCGACCCTCATCGTTATCATGGCCAGCATCCTTGTGGAACCGACAATACTTTCTCTTATCTAACTTCACAGGATCAGCCTTCGAAGGTTTAGTCCAACAGATATCCTTATCCCTTTCAATTTCCATCAAAATTTTACTCCCAAGAGCATTCAACCTTGTGAACTTTTATCCTGGTCCTCCCTTTTTCAGGGGTGAATTGGAATTTTTATCAACCCGAGGATACTTGTCATTTACATCGTACTCCTGATCTGTCTTCCGCTTCTTACCACCAATGGGTTCATTGTTTACCATGTTCTTCTTCATACTCTCTTCGACCTGAATATACTTTCCTGCCCTACTTTGGAGCTGTAGCATGTTATCTGGTGGGCGCTTGGCTAGAGACATCTTGAACAACTCGTCCTTAGTCCCTTGTTTTAGAGCAATCATTGACACCTTATTATCAAGATTCGGGACCTTTAAGGCCTCCTTCATGAAACAATTTAGGTAACCCCTAAGAGACTCATTTTCCCCTTGTACAATACTAATGAGAGGGAAACCGAACTTTTCTCATGCACATTACCACTGATAAACTGTTTGATGAAGGCCTGACTTAGATCTCTAAAGGATCCAATCGAATTACAGGTAGACGGTCGTACCACCTTTGATCCATGCCTGACAAGGTTTTGGGAAAGGCCCGTGTATTAACCGGGGAAATTATGTGAATATTATATGTTAAATAAATATTATGTGTTTAAAGTAAATAATGCCATGATATGAGATGTTATATCAGTTATGTGTGTTTCTGTGTGGGCCAGAGAATTTTTCGATTGATTAAAGTATGCTTAAACTGTAATTATATGAATCTATCTGTAATTGGTACGCGTATTTATCAGCGTCTTTATTAAGATACCTGTTTTATTTGATTTTATGCGCGTTTGAATGCATTTTACGTGTTTTCGGGATTTTCTGGTAATTTTTGGACCGGTATATAATTTTATAATGCTTTATGAATTTATTAATGATTTTCCCAGTAATTACAAAATAAACTATGTGTATGGATTCTGTCAGCTGGATATTATTTTTGATAATATCTTTATTAATTAGGTGAGATTATTGGTGTTCGAGTATCATTTGTGTAATTAGTTGTGTTATTTTGTTTTTATAATTAAAAGTGATTTTGTTAAAAGAATTACTTTCATAAATATTTGATTATCTCTAAAATCATTTTATTACTTCATAATTTTATTTATTATTTTTAGAAGTTTATAAAATTTAGAAATCAATATTTCAGTGATTATTTAATTTTAAATGATTTTTATGATTTCATTTATTTGTAAAACACGTATTTAATTCCAGAATTCTTCAAAAATTATGAAACTCATATTTATTTATGTTTGGAATATTCCGAGAATTTTAAAATTATTTTGGGAATTTTCGGAGTTAGTTTCACCCGCGCGTCGATTCGTATAATTGATAAAAGCGGTTATAAATTGCGTTTCAGAAATTGTTTTAAAATTTCGAAATTTATGTTTCGATAAATTTCGGGATATTTATAACCTTTTAAGGCAATTTTCGTAATTTTCTGAAGTTATTTTACGTGCACCTCGATCCGTCAAATTCGAATTTCGAAACGAATCAAGTCTTAGAATTCTCGTAATTTTCCAATAGTACGCGTTTGAATAACAAAGAATTGTACTACTTGTACTAACAGGTGTACTGTGTTGTTTAGTTCGGCTGAGGAATAAAAAATAAATAATAATATATATTAATTAACAACCCCCCCAATTCGGTTCTTTGCTTCGGTTTTCTTTCTCCTTTGTTCGCCGGTTTCCGCCCTGTTGCGGTAAGGTGCCGCCGGGAAAGAAATTTCCCTGGTGGTTCTGTTGCATGAATATACTTTTATGCATATATATGTTCCTGGACTTTGTGGTATTGAGATTCCTTTTGTTCGTTTCCTTGTTTCTTTTCATCGCCGCCTTCGTCGCTCCGGCGAAGTGGTGGCGTGTCATCCCCTGCGTGTGTGTGTGTATCGTGTTGGTGTGTGTATACTTATCCGCATATGTGTGAGTCCTGATGTGATGCTCCTGTTTTGTACTTCTGTTTTTCGGCGGTTTTCGCCGGCCTGCTCCTCTGTTCGGCATGTACTTTGTGGTCTTGATGTTTGGGTGTATGTGCGCCCCTGTGCCACTGTTCCCTTTGTTTTTCCGGTTTGGTGCGGTGTTTTCCGGTTGTCCTGTTCGGTGATACATGCGCGTGCGTGTGTTGCTCGAATTGTTGGTTCTTTCTGTTGTTCTGAACTTTTGATATAATTATTTTATTAATTCTGCAGGTTTTGGTTGATAATTGTTTCGTGACATAAATAAACTGCATGGAATTATAACATTTAATCGGTGAATATTCGCGTGGGAAACCCAATTTATACGAGTACCCGCGAATTTTTGCCGTCGTCGGCAATGAGCCTCAGCGAGCCGACGGTGGACTATGATGACGTTGTTCTGAGTCCTACGTTTTAAAAATACAAAATACGGGTTAAATTATAAATTACGATTTAAAACATAAAAATACGGATGATAGCGATTATTAATTGTATTTAATTGGAATTAGTGAATTTGCGAATTGACGTTATGGACTGAAGTTGGTGGTTGGATTTTGGGATTTCGATTGATTGTGTTGTGATTGATTCGAAGTCGGGATGTTCGACGGGTATGCCGATAAACAAAGGAGACGCTGCCCGGTTTTCGGGAAATTAATTCCGAAAATACGGGAACGTAACCTATAATTATCGGAGACGTCGAACGAGGATATGTAATTTTATAAAACCTAATTACGTGTTGTTGGGACAAGATATTTTATAAATAAACCGTTCGTCCGTTTAATATGAAACGAACGCGTACAGACTCGGAAAAATGTTGCGCTTCCAATAAAAATACTTTTGAGACCTAATTTCTTTTGTATTGCAATATCATTTAATTTGTGTATCAGTTTGAGTCGGTATTTGATCGATAAATGTTAATATTGAACTGATTTTCATTCTGAACGCATTGAGGCGTGTCTTTTAATGATCTGACGTATGTGTTACATGAAATATGGGATTACGTGTTATACGAATGCCCTGCTTATGTGTTACGTGGTATGCATGCTATCTGGTTACAGTTTAAAATGCCATGCTTAGTTAAAAAAATGATCGGGTAGAGGTCAAGACGTATAGTTACGTCAATTGAGTTTAGTTCTGTCAATTAAAATAGTCCTTTTGTTTATAGAATCGAGTAGCAAGGAGTGCAGTCAAGTGTTAGACGGAGATAGTAGCCATCAGTTATAAGCAGAGTTATAGTAAGAAGTTGTCAAGCATACCAGGCAAGTAACCCTAACTTCACTTATCGTTCAAGTGATGTTCATTTCGAATTATATTATGCAAGTACCTATATCTTTATTTATCATTCAATTGATATTGACTCTGGACTTTATTCTTTCAATATCTATGCTATTCTAAGTTCAGAATAGTTAAATATTTTATGTTTCGCTATAAATTACTCTATACAGCAAAGCTTTGAATTGAAATTAGCGAATAACTAATTGTTCTGGTTATTTCGCCATTGGGTGTCGAGAAAACTCCGGACCATGAGAAATGGGGAGATATGTGGTTAAGGATGTCATTTGATTCGACTCCTTTGACGAAAAATTGTTTTTATGGGATGGATGGTTGCGTAAGAGGCCGTGGCGGCGGTCCAGTGTGAGCTATGTGTTATACAGGATATAACACCTTGCTAGGCCAATATGTGCCTTGGGTACCTTTTGTTTAGTTGGATATGCTTCGGCATACCGGTGTTGCTCCGCGACTGATCACCGGTGGCAACACACCGCCGTTCGAGGATTCCAATCCCAAAACATAATATATTGCAAATGTTGTTTATTAACAAATTTATATCAGTTTTGATACTGTTCAGTTATTGTAGTTTGGTTTTGTTCATCAGATATACTGTTGTTATTCCAAATCATAAGTTATTTACTGCTTGCTGAGCATTTCTTTCGCTCATACTTGTTTCTTATTTTGATTCTTCCAGCTAGACCAGGGTAAGCTTGAGTTCCAGGTCGGACTAGAGGTTGTATGCTTGTAGATAGTTGGTGTGTTTCCAGGTAGACAGTTTGGGTCACTTAATTAGTCTAGAGGTGTGTAATAAAAATTTGAATAAGTTGTAAAACTAATTAGACTATGGTTTGTAATATCAGTTGGGTTGTAATAGTGCATGTTCCATACTATAACATGTGATCGATCCAGTTGCATGCAAGGGGTCATATTTATTATATTATTCCGCTGTGATTATTTTATTTTGGTTTATTGGCGAGTGACCCCCAAATCTAGACCCCGGGTTTAGAGGGCGTCACAGCCCGACACTTGATAGCATCATTCACAGTCTGCGGTAGCAGTGCATTAGAGAAAGTCTTCATATTATTTTTCGGGTCTTCAGTCCCGTCATACGCCTTTATAGTAGGCATCTGGAACTTCCTTGTGATATAGTTATTCATGATTTCTGTTGTGAAAGGCAGAGTTGGATCATCACGATCTCTGAAGGAAAGTAGTTCAAATGGGTTTCCCCGAGGGGCATCCACAGTTCCCTTTCTCGGAGTTTCCTCCAAATCAATGACTTGAGTATCCCCCTTAACTCTTCTAGCTGTGTTAGGCCTTAATGGTCGTCTAGCCCGATTAGCCTCCATGTCCTTCTTAAGCCTCAGGATTTCCGCTTCATAAGCGCGTATCATTTCCTCAAAAGTTTGGGACTCCATTCCTTAAGCTTCCTGAATATTGGGGCGCCTCCCTCCAACGGGTTCCTTGTCTCTGCGCCTGCTCCTGTGATGAGCATCCTTGTCAGTTGATTCGCCGCTATCCTGAGTGCTATAGGGAACAAAAAAATATGGCCTCTAATTTAATGGAGGAAAACCTCTAATGTAATTAGGGTCGTTCCATGGCTGTGGTTGAGGTGGTAGGGGCAACCTACTTCCTCCAACCTCAGGGTACAATGGCATCCCATAGGTGGAGTTTACTGGCCTATGGTGCACCACAGTTGACATCTCATAACCCACTGGTTGTCTTCCCTAAGGAGCGTTTAGAGTCGAGTTTTGAGGATTCGACCCTAAAGTCAGGATTGGCTGATATCCAGGTGGTAGGATTTCGGGGTTATTCATCCCTAGAGTATTGTAAGTCGAGTGAGATGGAATCTCAACAGTAGATGAGATCGTCTGAGTAGCTCCGACTGATGTTCCATCAGGACCGTTGTTTCAGGTTCGTGTGGTTATTATGATTGATGTCTTTTTCCACGGACGGCGCCAAATGTTATGGGTATAAAATTAATGTGTATTTAATACTAGGGTTCGTGAGCTCAAAGTTCTATTTGACTGTTCTCGTGTTTCGTGGCTCTAATATGTCTTCACAAGATGTCTGCGTACCTTACTCTATGCCAAGGATCAAGTAAAAAACGTAGTTCTAAACCGAGGGGTGAGGCCCTTTATATAAGTTGTGAGTAACCTTGAATTAGGTTAAAGTTAGGAGACTTGATGGGCAAGTTACTCTTTGAAGTCCTACAATGTAAAAAAATGATTCCTTATCCCTTGACCTCTTGGAGGTCAATTCTCAAAGAGTTATATCTCTTATAGAATATTATTTGCAGGTGTTATTTTATCAATATTTATTAATTATTAAATTAATAAATACTTTGGGTTCTGGGGGCTTCCCTTTCAAACCAGATCACATATTTTTATTCCATATTAATACTAACTGGCTAAAAATAAATTAATAATATTAAATCCCCTACATTCGCGTTAATTAGCATAATCACATATTGTCACCAAATTTTGGTACCTTATTTTATATCTCTAACACTATTTATTTGAAATAACTAAATTAATAAAATATTTTACTTTCTAATGATTAAAATGATATTAAAATTTTTAAATTTGTGACTAAATTATGTTAGATATATTTGATAATGTCATGTCTAATATGATTTGTGTTTAGTTTTCAGATCTTACTTAAACAGAACAAATCAGTACTTAACTGAAATCAGCACTTATACTGAAGTCAGAACTTAAGTTATTAGTACTTAAGGTTTAGGAGATATTTATCAGGAGATAATATCAGGATTTAAAGGAAACTTTCAGATAAGGAAGGCGGCTGATTGAAAGGAAAGAAGATCAAGACAAACGTAAGAAGAGATATGCATGAAGAAGGAATTCTGTGAAGAATGGAATACTTGGAAGAAAAGATAACTGATTGATATATTTTAGGAAGCAGAATTATATTTTATATCAATTAGTGATTATCTTGTAACTGTGTAGTATATAAACACAGACATAGGGTTTACACTATATGTGTTATCATTATCGAGAATATTATTCATTGTAATCCTAGCAGCTCTCGTGATATTTGTTCATCACTGAGAGATGACAGTTCTAAATTGTAACAGAGTTTAATAAAGTTTGTTTTTTATTACTTGTGTTCTTTGAATTCGATTTGATTGTGCTATACACTATATTCAACCCCCTTCTACAGTGTGTGTGACCTAACAAATTATTTGAACGGAGCATGTGCCATTTGTTAGTTAAAAATTATATTGGATACTAATTTAATTTGATGCCTCATAGTCTTTTTCTTTGAGTTTAATAACCATATTTAAAATATGATGGAGTTTTTGGTTGGGGCATGAATATCATATGCTACCTGAAATTTTGATTTGGACTCAACTCGATTCGAAACCGATTTAATTTACGGGAAGAAATCTGAAAAATTCAGTGATAAAGGAGGTGGGGTGTAGAAAACAACCAATAATCCGAGTAGTACTTTCTTAACTAGAAAGTGACCCGGAATAATACTGTATGTTATAGAAAGTTTCAATTTTTTATATTTTAATATTCGAATATATTTAATGTAAGTGATATTAGTTATAACTTTGCAGTGTTCTAAATTTTGAAAATCGACATTGCTCGGTAAAAATATATTTTCGTAATTAATTAAATAAAGGATGATTAATCTGATCAATTAATTGAAGTATCAATTAGAAGTAATTTAATTAATTAAATAATAATATATGATTCTATATAAATTTCATTAAACTTTCATAAAATTTAAAAAATAATATCACAAATTAGTAGTTTATAATTGATATTGAAGTGTTTTATACATATTTTTTATAGTTAATTTATACATGATAATTAATAATCACTACTTAGTAGTTCCAAAATTAACAACTACTATATATAAGTTTGATATAAATTTGTTATCCGCTAAAATTGATTACATAGCAAATCAACTACTGGAAATTGTGATAAAAAAATAAGAGTAATTTAATTGAAAAAACTTATTTAATATTTAGAGATTATGATACAGGGGCATATGATTATTACTATAAGTCAATATATTATTATAAAATATTAACTATTATTTTGAATTTCAATTTTTTTTAAATTTTTTTTTATATAAATTTTCAATGTTTAGCCGAGTTGACCGATTTTTGACCCGAAAATTTGACCAAATCGACCAACTTTTAACCATTTTTTTAAAAACGCACTTTGACCCGATTTCCGATTAATCGAGATAGGACCCGTCCGAACTCCAATTAATCGGTTTTATCGGCCAATTTTTAAAAGACTGGAACTTAGACATGAAATCGTTTACGAACACATGTATATTTTATTAATCTATTGGAATGAAAAATTATAATATATTTCTTATGTGGGAAAAAATAATTATTTGTCCTGATTCTACTTTACATTATTTTTAATTGGACCACTTTCAGAATTTTTCAAAAAAAATAATTAAACAACAAATTATTATAAATTCTAATTTTTTTGAAGCGGATGATTTATAGGGACGAACGCGGAAAAGCCAGTTTACATTATAAAATAGAAGTATCCGGTTTATCAAATTCTGAAAAGCTCGGCCCAAATATCCCGAAATACTACGTTAAAATGTATGTTCAGTTTATCTTTCAACCAAACTAAACCACTTTAGCACCCCCAACTCCCAAGTAATCATTAATTCAAACACACTCAACTAGATTGCTAGGTACAAAATAATTGAACTAAAATAACATGCGGGAGCAACATCAAGATCTTGTAATCCTTACAGCTCTAGTAAGTATATAATAAAAAACATTTGTTATATATGATATGAGAAGTTCAATAAAAAGATGTAAACTGATAACATATGAAGAGTGAATAATCACTCAACTTTAGCCCAATTGACAGAGTTGTGCATGAGATTTCACCTGTCCCGTATAAAATCAAAAAATGTGTCTCAACCAGAAAATTTAGAAGTAAATAAAATAAAAAAAATATTAAAAATTTGTATTTTTTAACATAATTTTATTAAACTAAAAATTGAAAAAAATACACATACATAAATAATAATTTTTTTAAATTTATATATGAACATCAATTAATTAATTTAATTTTGAATTAAAAAATTTCAATAAACATATAAACATTAAATATATATATCATTTATATTAAATTATCACCTAAAAAGAATTATTGGAAAATAATATAGTGTACAAATTTTTTAAATGACAAATATTGTTCGTCGTTATATTTTATTATTAAAATCAATAGTATAAATTACTTATCCAAAAAATTAATATTTCATAAATTATACCTTATAGTTTTGCCCAATATAATATTTTATAATTTTTTACCTTTACTATTTTTCGACCTTTCTTTTATTTGAATATTATTTTTATTAAAAAACAAATTTATGCTTATTTTTAAAAATTTTAGACAAAATATAATTTATCATAAATATACAAACGTGCCTATCAAAATTTGAGTGATCTGTTCCGTTGAATCGTTCGTACATCCTCAGGTACGGCTCTGCCAATTAATGAGAGGTCGAACTTTATGTTTTAACGGGGGTGTGGATAAGTATTATTTGTTGCAAATAATACCTGACTTTTTAAATTATAATTATAATTTGGCTCCCTTTATTTTGTCAAGTAATCAAGGAAGTCGTCTCACGATCAAATGTCAAAATATTGGGAGTGACGGTAAATTGAATAGGTGACGGAATGTCAATCAAAATATTGGGGTGATAGAGAGTCGAATAGGTGATAAGATGTTAATCAAAATATTGGCGTGACAGAGAGTGAATATGTGACAAAACGTCGAATATGAGTCTCTCGTCAATCTGAACTTTGATAATATGATTAGGCTGAGCATTCGGGTATTTGGAGTACGAACCGGAATTATTTTGTATATCAAAATAAAAGAATTTTCATTTTTAAATACCGAACCGAATTAAATTTGATCGGTTACCAAGCCTATTTTAAAATTCGGGTCGGTTATCAAAGTAACCAAAAATTCCAAGTTTACAGCTATTTAATTAGCTAAAAATTACATAATTATTGTACTAACACTTCTAAATCAGACATTTTAATAATATATCAAATTAAAATTCAATTTTGCAAATCACGGAATTTGTTTCATATAATTAGCCTGAGAGTTTTATAATTGTTTTCTCGAGAAATTAAAATAATCATGAAAATGATCAAGTAAAATGTTGTCGACATATCTAAACTTTCAATAAACATTAAACAATATAAAATAAGTAAAAATAGGTAAAAAAAAATAGAATAGTTATATTATATTATATAGAATCGCATAAACTTGAATATTGCTTCCATCTTTTCGTCTCGTGCTATTATAACCATTTCCTCGTTTATACCGGTACTCATTTATTATTTTCAATATCGATTTTAATTACATGTAGATTTATTATTCTAATTTTCAATGTCAATATAAGTGAATATGTCATTTAAATTTTTATAAATATACGTAATTTTATAAAAATAGATTAACAATTATGTATAGAGTGAGTAATAAATTAGTTGTTGTACACATTAATGTGATATAACAGTTACAAATTTTGAAATATTCTTTCCAAATAGTGAATCATATTTTATAAATTCGGATATTGAACCAAATTATTTCAGATATATCCATTTGAGTATTGGATATTTGAATTGAATGTTCACCCATAACCCATAAGCAATGTTCTAAAAATCGGCCGATTAATCGGAGTTCGGACGGGTCCCGTCTCGATTAATCGTTAATCGGGTCAAAGTACGGTTTTTTGAAAAATCGGTCAAAAATCAGTCGAATCGGATCAAAAATCGGTCGAATCGGTCAAAGTTTGAAATTAATAAAAAAATATTTTTTTTTTTTTAAAAATAATCATTAACATTTAACATTTAATAATTAATATTAAAAATAATATATTAACGTATTGACTCTTTTACACACAGAAAGAATCGTATATTCTTATATCCATAAATCCTTTATACAAATCCCTAGTGAATTATTCTCAAATCTCAATACTCAACTTACTTATTTGATAGATTTATAATTTCGAGGTATTATAAATTTATTCAATAATTATCACTTAAATATCAAGTAGTTAGTAATTTAAAATATTAAGATTTGAATTTGTACGCAGTAATTTCTAATTATCAAGTAATATTAGTGAGTAATCAGTAGTAATTAATTAGTATAAATTACTTAAATATCAATTATGGACTCGTGATAGGAGTTTTTTTTATAAATTTTACTATTAAAATATCAATACTGAATTAATGATATGTGTTTTTATTTTTGTAAATCTTATAAAAGGTTAATGACATTTAAATATAATTATTTTTTATTATTTATTAAATAAATGTTTACGATTAATGCTTCGATTAATCAATTCGATTAATCACCGATTATCCGATTAATCACTGAAAGGTTTCTCCACCGAACAATTCTGATTCCCGCTTTTTTAAAACACTCCTCATAAGTATAATATTTTGTAAAAGAAACAATCGCTCTAAAATATTATGGTGTTAGTGGAATTCCTTTTTCGATATTTTATATTAAAATTCTAACACTTAAAAAACCCTTTTAATAGCCCTTTTATTAATGTGATATAATAATTACATATATTTATATATAGTATTCATGTAATTTTAAAATAAAAATATAATTCGAATAATTTGGATATTTTGAATAATCCGAAAATCAAAATAAAATATTCGAAATTTCAAAATTTGAAATGTTGTTTCCAAATACCGAATCATATTTTATAAATTCGGATACCAAATCAAATTATTTCGAATATATCCATCTGGTTATTGGATATGTGAACCGAAGTTCACCCATAACTCATAAGTATAATATCATGTAAAAGAATCATTCGTTCTAAAATATTAAGGTGACAGTGAAATACCTTTTCAAAATTTTATATTAGAATTTTAACACGTAAAAAAACCCTTTTTATAATCTTATATTAGGATTTTAACATTCTTGGGTGTGTCATGATGGATTTTCGTAGCCGCGAGAGAAAAAGCAGAGATGTGTATACCTTGAAAATATGAACGGAGAATGCAATGCTTAATTTAGTAATGTTAATTTTTCTCTTGCTTACAGTTACAAAAGGCAACTAACTCTGACTGGGGACCTGTGTGATTGTGCGTGAAAGAGAGAAAGTGCCCTCGAGCCAAAATATATCCGTATATTTTGCCCACTTTTTTAACAGAAACGTCAGTCTTGGATCACACCATCACCCCATATATAGATAGCCCACCAGAATTTTCGTTCATCTGCACAAGCAGAATCAACTTGACAAGGATATTTTACAAGCGTTGCGTTGTCTCAAATTATTTACTTATTTTAATCGTATTTCAAGTTCATTTCCTTATAATTCTTATGCCTGCTCATGGTGCGGAATTACATTACATAAACAAATACAAAATGATCTGAAATTGTTTACAAATTTGCTTTCTACGCAAAACTAGCAAGTAATTTTGGTTACTACCATGCAAAACTATTCTTGCTGGAGCTGCAACAAGTATGACTTGGAACAAGGATAAACAAACTCTAGTCGTGGGCGGAACCAGTAAAGATCTAACCCCTGGCTATGTTGAAGAAATTACTCGGGTTTTTTTAAGTCTGTATTAATTTTAATTTGAGCTCCTGCAAGAGCGACAATTTTATAATCAAGTAATTCAGCCTCTAAGTCATCATAAATCATGGACTGGGTGAGGTAGTGAAGTTGAAGAGTTTATATTCAGTTAAGAAACAGTTGATAGTTGATTTAATAATGGCCCGAGAAATACTGAAAAGAATCTCCCAATTTGATAAGTTGGTAAAAGCTGAAGGCGATAACTTCCATGAAAGGAAAGTAAAAGATTAGTATTCCTCCTCAGGTATCTCCACTCTACACAGTTAACACAAAGCTACATAGGGAATAGTCAGTTTGCTTCTCATCCAAACTTACTACTCACTCTCTGCCCTTACTAACCTTGCATCCTTCATAAGCAATCCCATTTATTTAAATAACACACACCTGTAAACAAATATTGCTTAACATGCAGACTTGAGTTTACATATATTCTTCTCTTCATTTATCACAGACACCCCCCCCCCCCTTTCTACTTCTCTGTCTCTCTTCTCCATGGAGGACGTTGTTGTGAAAGCTCTGTTATTTGGTGATACCGAAGCACGAGTTCTGGCAGCCAGGGAGCTCAATAATCTCAAAAGTAAGAAGAAACACAAGTTGATTGAAAGAGGTATTATTGTCCCCCTGGTGTCGATGCTTTCTACACAAGATTATGATGCTGTTGAAGCTTCCCTTAATGCTTTGTTAAATATGGCCTTTGGCAGTGAAAGGTAGGTTTCAATGTTCACTAAACTCTGTATATTTTTTACTTGGTACTTTCTTGAGATAATTTTTTTAGCGTATAGTAGTTGGTTTCTCTCCATTCTTCTTCCAGGAAGTCGATAACTTATCACAGCTATTAGCTTGAAATAGTTCGACCTGATGCAGTACTTCTGGTCCTCGTCGATGGATCCTGATTACACATTATAAACAGTGATATTTTAAGACCTTTGACGGGTACATAATTGTGTTATTTATGATAAATTTCTGGCTTACCAAGTTTTCCTTTTACTTTGTATGCAGAAACAAGATCCTTATTGCCAACTCAGGCGCAATACCAGTCGTAATTAACCTCCTGCAGTGCCAAAGTGAGACATTGGTTGATCTTGCAATAGCTGCACTTATGACCCTCTCTTCTTGCTCAGCAAACAAGCTGACAGTTGCAGGTTCTGGAGCTATTGAAATCTTACTTGAAATCCTTGATGTTGATACCACAGGTATTCAAGCCAAGCTTGATATAATCGTTACACTCCACAATCTTTCAACCAGCTCGCAGATTATTCCGTTAATTGCTGTAACTAGCACCATAGTTAAATTGCTTCAGTTAATCAGTGAATGGGATAAATCATGTGAAGTGGTAGAAAAGGCGATTGCATTGCTGGAAAAGATTGTTTCATCGTCTCAGATTGCATTGAGACAGACTGCAGGCACAAGTGGAGCAATTCAAGCATTGGTGGAAAGTGTAGAAGATGGTTCCATGCAATGCAAAGAACACGCGGTGGGAATTTTACTACTCATATGCCGAAGCTGCAGGGAAAGGTATAGAGGACTAATTCTAAGAGAAGGGGTCATGCCAGGATTGCTTCAGCTGAGTGTGGATGGAACTAGGAGAGCCAAGGAAATGGCGGGAGCACTGCTGCTGCTTTTGAGGGATTGTTCCGATGGGGATACGAGGAAAAAGCTATTAAAAAATGTGCTTATGGAGCAGGTAATGGGAGAGATAGACAGAGGAGAAAGGGGTGAAAAAGAACAAAAGCTAGTGGTGGATTTGATTGCAAAGCTTAGGATATGAATCTTTCCGGACATTGTTTGTATAGGACTACATTTTCTCCTTTTATATGGCAAAAAAGAAGAAAATATTTCACCTTTCTCCCCTACTAATTTTTAACAAAATTGAAGGTGAGAAACTTACAACTTACAAGAGCTTAAATGTCTGGTCTGACAGATTATCTAAAAAAAATTGGCCCTGAAAAATAAAAATTTTAAGAAGACGATTGAAAGTACTAGGATTCAGAATGAAGGGCCTAAAATACCACATTAAACAAGTATACACCCATGCTAGTGTACTTTTATAAGAGAGTAGAGACGCAACTTTCGATTATGTGTTGCATAGACACCCACGCACAAAATGTGTCACTGAAAAAACTACAAAACATAAGCATTTCATAAATGAACATCTCGACTTTCACCTTTTGTACAATTTAAAGAGCGGAACGAACCGGTACGTGTGCATTTCCCGCTTGCATAATCAGTCAACTCGGTTCCTAGATTACATATACAAATATAATTGTATAAAAGTAGAGTTTAAAAGAGTACATTAAAGCCGTAAGAAGTATTAAATTTGATACCTTGCACAACTATAAGATATGACATTTTAAGGCTGACTTGACAAACAACAGTGGTGGTGTACAAGTACAAACAACAAACACTAGATATATACCCGGGTCTGCCCTGCATTATATTTGTAGATCAATTATGTTGACTCTTAAAACTTTCAACTTCCTCGAACCGCCATCTTCTGCATCCTTTATTCCTCACAATCTGCAGAAACTACTGAACTTCACCGATCTTGCAGTCATTATTTTGTTTAAACAATATACACATCCAAAAATGACTATCAAATCCTTGATCACTTTGGAGCATTTCAATTCTTCCAGGCAATGTTCTTCATTCCAAAACAAAGTTAAAGACAGATCACTCACGATTGATTACAGGGTGTGGAACAACAATATTTTGTTCGTTCAACCGGAACAAGACTTCAAAGCACGATCCCGATAGGCAAGGAGAACGAAATTAAAAGAAATCAATCTCTAAATAGTTACCAGACGGCTTTACATCAACGCCGGGTACCTTGTCTACTTTAGGTGCTTTTGGTACCTCGTTGTACAAGTATGGTCTTGGCACGTCCGGTGGGCTGGCACAACGTATGAGTGCCCAATTCACACTCTGAAAGAATGGGTGCTGTTTGATCTCAGTAGCCCCGCGTCTATATGCAAGGCGGTTTTGTGGTTCTTTCACAAGTAAGCCCCGGATCAAGTCCCTTGCAGCAAAACTCACACTAGGTGATTCTGGAAACTTGAGGGGCTGTCCGACCACATTAAACAAGGTGGCCCTATTACCTGCCCCTTTGAATGGAGTTTTTCCAAATAAGAGCTCGTACAAAAATATCCCAAATGTCCACCAATCTACAGCACTTCCGTGGCCTTCTCCTTTAATAATTTCAGGTGCCAAATATTCATGTGTACCTACAAAGGACATTGACCGAGCACTTGTAGGTTCTGCCATTAGCTCAGGCAGGGGACTCACTTGATTATGTATTTCAGCTTTAGGCTTTTGTTTTTTTGGTTTTTTAGACATGCCCAAAAAGCGTGGTCCAAAACAAGTAGGCTGGATACAAGATGGCTGGATAACACAAGATGGTTGAACACAATATGCAGAGTTTTTAGAATCCATGGTAGAATTTGAGGACCTCACTAGTGTTGGGCTCACTGCACATCTAAGCGAGAGATCAAAATCAGAAAGCATAATATGTCCGTCTTCCCTCACTAAAACATTTTCTGGTTTAAGATCTCTGTAAATGATCCCAAGCATGTGCAAGTATTCCATGGCAAGGAGGACTTCTGCCACATAAAACCTATAAAAAATAACCTGAGTTAATATGCTGGAACATAATTAATTACGGTCAAACCTTCTTGCCGTATAGAATCTTTTCTTAATTAATAAAAAATTACTCAATGGATATACTTGCGATTTATATCTTATTTTGTAATTTGTCTGATGGAGCAAAATCTTAAGTGATTAAATATCATATGATCTACGGTATGTTTTAATCTTGCATATCATAACTACTTCAAACATCTAGTTGCAAGTATACAATCAATCTCCAAAGCATAAAGTTAATAATAACTATGTGTGTTCTATACACTAAACAAATTTAGGTCAATACTTTGTGTATGTAACTAACCTATCTTGATAATAGCTGCAAAGGAGGTAACTGCTAAATCTTCTCACAAGAGTGAAATTTCAGCGTGTAGTTTTCAGCTGAAATATACATATACACTACCAATATACCAATCAGAAGCTGACTGACCTAAAGCAGATAAAAATATCATAAATAGTTTACATTTATGCAAAAACGAATAATGCATATTTTTTCAAAAAGATATTGGTTCTGAAACTCTCCTAGGGTGACATTTGAAGTTAGATTGTCGCCATTACTGAAAGTCAATATATTTCTAACCTGGCAGCATGCTCTGAGAAAAATCTTCCAGGCTGCTTTTGCCGAAGTGCATGCAAGTCTCCCCCCGGGCAGAATTCCATAACCAAAAAAGAAAAGTTCTCTGTCTCAAAGTGTGTGTACAGAGTTGGCAAAAATGGATGATCTAGAGACTGCAATATCTCTCTTTCTGTCTGAGCTCTTAACAGCTTCTTCCGACTAGCTAGAGCTCCTTTGTCCATGACTTTAATGGCAAAATAATTTCTGGTCCCGCCTAACTCCGCCAGATGAACACTGCCTATATCTCCACATCCTAACCTCTTGAATAGCCTGAAGTGGTTTAACCCCAAGTTCCCATCACGAGATCGGACGGCTTGAATTGCTTCCCATCTTGAATCATTTGACTTGTGTGGTTTATTTACCGCACTACTTAAACTACTAGAGCTACTTTCATCACTAAGGTCACTGCCAGTGCTCCCCCTAATACTTGTCTTCCTGCTCTCAGCAAAATCACAAGAGTAACTAACTTCACCACTTTCCATAGATTTCCCTATACTGCTTGCACATTCACTAACTTCTGTGTTGGTGAAACTTTGTTTGGCTTCCGTAAATTGAGAGGTAGAATCTTGAGGGCTTTTACAACCAACTCCAACTTTAGAAGGTAATGAATTATTTTCAACAAGATCTGCAGCGTCCACTAAGATGCTTGAATCAGAATTTGCAGAATTGTCAATAGAAGCAGAACATTTCTGTGAACAAATTACTTTTTCTTGAACAGTTTCTTCACTTTTATGCACAAATCCCAAATTACCCTTATTCGATTTGAGATGAAGCTTTGACGAGTCCGGTACCACATCCTTATCCATGTTCTCTCTGGATGAATCAATTACAGTTGCAGATGAGGCAGATTGCTTCGTACGTAGTGGTCGAGGGGGTCGATTAGTTTCAACAACAGAAGAAGGATTGTACCCTAAAGGACACAACGAACTAACTCCCTCAACAAGTGATTCCATTCAATTAATCACAAGAAACACTCAGCTGATAATAGTTCAATTGAGAAACTCGATAGATTCCTAATCAGAAACACCAATAGCAGAATCAATAGCCAGCACATATAGCAGTAAAAAAAATCACTTTAATTATGAAGGCAAACAAGCAAAGTAACCGAATTGCATACTTCCTGCTACAAATTAGTTACAATACACCGAATCAGCACAAATCCTGTAAACTAAAAATTCAGCAACAGCTCATTAAAGTCAAAAAACTTCCAAAAGATTGCATTTTTAAGCAAAACAAACAAAAACAGAACTTGAATCACAATCAAATGAAAACCACAAGCAAAGATCTTGCAAAAAAAGAACTAATGATCCTTATCAAACACACCAAAATAGCCACATTCACAAACACAAGCAACAAATGAAAAAAAGAAGCAACTAAAGAAAAAGCAACAAACTTTGATTACAAAAAGTCAAGAAAAGAAAAAGGGGTGTTAATTATTCCCCCAACAAAAGCAAAAAATGAACTGGGTAATTCATGATTCCCAAGATTCCTTTTTCTTTTCCTGCAATTTCGCAGCAAACAGTAAAGTAAAAACTAAATAAACAAACATAAATAAATAATTCACATAAAAACACTATAAATTTTAATGACCTGATTACAGAATGCAGATGAAGAAACAAGCTTGCTTTCGAGAGGGAACAGAAAGTGATATAATAATTATGAGAATGAATAAATATTACAAGGCCAAGAAAGTGAAAAGGAGAAAACAACTTTATTAATAGAGGTTCATTGTTTGGGGAGTCATTTTGAGATCTGATCGGAACAAGTGATAGTGGTGGTAGTAGTAGTATTGAGATTGGAGGAGGAGGAGCAACAATATATAAAATCTATCCTGCCCCCCTTTCCCATTAATTATTGTTTCGTTGTACAGAGTTCCTCGTTTAATATTACACATGACCATACATATTCATTACCAACTATCCATGAGCTATAATTTTATTTTTTTCGCAAATAATTTTAATATTAATATTAAAATTTTCATAAATTTGAATTATTATGTCATTAATCTACGTATAATTCATCATTTTAAATTTTATGCCGCAAACATTTATAATTATTAAAAAACTAGTAAATATTTATCTTTATAATACTCTAATTACCTACCTTTTTTAGAGAAATCTTTGTAATAAATTTGATATTTTGATGACCATCAAACTTTAAAAATGAATATAAACAAAAACTACATAAATTTATTTTAATTTTTAAAGTTGTTTTACTAAAATATAATAATAAATTTGATTTTAATCTGATTTGGTTGTTTTTCTGAATATTATATAATTACGGAAACTGCCAATACGTCTTTTTTAGTCACATATGTTCAAGATTTTACCGTCCAGTCAATACTATGCATCTTTATGAAAAATTTAATTTTATCGGGTGCATATCGGAGACAGCAATGCAGTCTTCTAACACCGCTCGGCGGAAGAAAGTAGGCGACTAGTCGTTTCTGGCGAAATTGTGAGTTCATAAACAAGTGAAAAAACGAGTCATGTTCCTAAAATGAGTGACTATCTTTATTTTTCCCATTCACCAATCCCTTCAAAACTCAAAATCCAATACACTTGTTCCTCGATTAAGAACTTCTGCAGAACCTCTTCGAATTGCAAAAGTAATTCTTGTAATGTGAGGATAGGGAATATTTAATCATTCATCCCAAAATAAAAGTGAACAATTTTACAAAAAGGTAATCTTTTCATTAATTATCATGCAAAAACATATATTGGTATATACTTTTGGTTATGTGAATATATATTTTATTATTTTATTTGATGATATAAATATTATCGAGATGTTGTCATACTATATGAATATTGTTGTGTTGTGAAAATGTTTTCAATCAAATTAGATTATAGTGTAGTATGGCCATAGATGCTCAAAAGGCACGATGGTACGGGTGTTCAAGTGTTGGTTAACTCGATCAAACTTTTTCTTTATTAGTCGAATTAATTGATAAAAAAACATGATATTTAATTATGTTAAAATAGAAATTAAATCGGTTTTAATGGGCTGAGCGAAAAAGGCCAACCCACCCCAAATTAATTTAAAAATTTGTTCGATAACTTGAATATATATCAACATATTATACAATATATTCTATTTTTATTTATAAATGTACGGTTATATTTTATACAAATGTATATAAATTACGCTGTAATTTGTATTACTAACAAATAAAATGATAATACTTGTCAAAATAACATATATTAACTGAATCTTTAATTATATTTTTTCGTGCCAAAATGAACAAGTCGCTTATTTTTTCACGTGTTTCAATACATTCGATAAAAGTACTTGTAGGTAACAATTTCTCGATTTTTTTTGTTTTGTATAAAAATATGAATTACCCGCAAGGGTTAGCTTAGTTGGTTAAAATGAGGGATAACTATCCTCTTGGTCACAAGTTCGAATCCCACGAGAGGAGAATTTATGATTATGTCTTCTGAGTTAGAGGGTGTCGCACGTGATTTGCAAGTTATTGCGTGAGCCCATAGGGTTTACCTAGTGCGCACCCGAAGGGTAGAGGCTACGCGTTACCTATGATAAAAAAATATGAATATTTTTATACAAAACAAAAAAGTCAAGAATTTTTATTTATCTCTATCGAGCACATCCAACTACATTAAAAAATGGCTCATAAATTGGAACGGAGTAAGGTTGTTTTGGGTGATGTAAAAAATATTCACTTTTGATATTCAAGTGCGCAAAATACTGATAAACGTGAACAATTGTTCAATAGGGAATGCATTTTTTAAAAATTTACAAAAAATACGCATGTACATTTTTAATTTTTAGTGAATATGTATGTCGTAAATGCGCATTCACTAAAAAGATGTGTATTTTAAGAATATTTTGAATAACTATTCACGCTTATGAGTATTTTGGGCACTTAAAATCCAAAAATGATTTATTTTGATCATTATTTTTTCATATTTTAGTTTTACTTAGAATTTTGAAATAAGTGATATTAAATAATATTAACCATATTTTATAAAATTATTTAACCCATTCAAACCGACCTAACAGAAACCGGCATATAATGAATATATTTGGATTATATTTTAATTGTGTTGAAAAATTTTAAAAGTATCCTGTTCGAAATCGGGTTTTTATCCCGGCTAATAAGCCCCCGCTTTTCTTAAGAAAATTCAGGCTGGGCTTTTTTGACAACTAGGTCGGGAGGTCGGGCCTATCAGGAAAAATAAGCCGAACCTTATGTAGACCAGATTTAAAAAGAAAAAGCTAATCTTCGTCAATTTTGTAAAAATCCGAGACTCTAAAAATAAAATTGAAAAATAATGTTTTGAGTTATAACGTAAATCTGAAAATCAGAAAATACTAATAGAAATATTACAAAGGAAGTTACAAAATTTTAATTACAATCTCTTCTATATATAATAGCACAACAAGGGATAATAGTTTCAGATTAAAAAGTCTCATTTAAAAGACTAAACTACCCTGTTTTTAATATTTATATAAAAGTTGTGTTTTATGAGAATCGAATTCGAGTTGTTTCATTCTTCTATACAACTTCATACCACTACATCATATTGTCACATGTGTTTTTTATCATACACATAATATATAAGTGTGTTAAATGAATATTTTATTTAAATTTAAATATAGCTACCTGAATTCTGCAAAAAAATGATAATTACTTGAATATTTGTACAATTAATTTTAAAGAACTGAATTCCAGATATAAAGTTAGGCATAGTACATAAATGGATTATTATCTTATTTATTATTATTTTTTAGTTTCAAAATATATCTCATATATTTTTAACATATCTTTTATTATAAAAAATAATTAAAATGTATATATATAATTTTTAAAGAAAATATTGAAAATAGAATCGCCTATATATAAATAATCTAGATTGGTATTAAATATTTAGATAAGTTCGAATTATAATAAGTCAATAAATTTTAGTTTATTTTGAATTTGAAATCAGAATTTGACCCATTGTTCAAAAAATACTCGAAATTTGACTACATGATTAGACGAAAAACATTGTCACATTCTACGTTTAGTAAATTTAAATTACAAGTTTGACGAGAATATCTTACCAATAATGTGATTTTTTTTATATCTAATATTAATATAAATTAATGTGTTTGAGGTATTTATAGGAAGTCAATTTATTATTTGTATTAAAATTATTAACTTCACTGGTAGCGCAATAGTGTTTTGGGACTTGTACCAATTTTAAAAATATTTGAAATTTGATATGAGATCTTATGAGATTTGTTAAAATTACGATGATATATTAAATCGATTTATTTTTCATTTTCCACTTTAAAAAAAACTAGCATTTTAAAAGAAATTTTAGATAAACAATATGTATTGATCAAGATAATATTGTGCAAATATTTTGAATTATTTTAATATTTTAAATAATTCAAATAAAAGTTATATCTATACTATATTGTAGAATTTGATTCAATACATTTTATACTATTTTAAAAAATATATATTGTTCAATAATTTGTAGGAATTGACCAGTTCAGCTAATATTTATAAATTTTATCGAATTGAAAAATATTTAATTTTAGGAGAATAGTATACAATATTATCAAATTATCATATGAAGAAATATTAGAGTTGTAATGAAAAAAACCTAAAAATAGTTTAAATAACAATATAATTACAATTTTCCCTTCAAATTCTTGAAAAAAAAATCATGAACATTATTTTTTATGTTACATGATTGATACTCGGTCGCGTAAAAAATAAGATATGGATTGTTTGTCACTAATAATGTAAATACCATATATAAATTATTGTAATTTATTTATTACATAATTTTAATTTATTAATAATTACAAATACATGTTATTTAAGTAATCAATTGTCTCACTAGATATTTATACATGTACATAAATCAGATATTTAGCATATAAATAATTGAAATCATCGTAATTTCCTAAGAAATATAACATACGATAATTCACATGCTAACATAGACACGTATAACTTAATCTTATTTTGTTAAGAGTATAAAAAACTAACATTTTTCTAAACATACTTACGTTAAATTTCAAAAACTAACATTTTTCATTAAAATCAACTTTTATATTAACAGTAGTGTAAATTTTATATTATGATTGCAAGTAATTCGGAATTCAGTTATTCATTTTTTATCTTTTTAAATTGAGTAAGTTAATTGTAAGTTAGTAGAGAACCCAGTAATAATATAAACCAGTTATATAGTTTATTTAAATAAAATTCAAAATTTTTGGTCAACATATATGTTAATTTTTAAATTTTTCTTTGTAAACATACCGACATTCTACATATTAAGTTTATTTGTTTCATTTTAAACGTAGACTACCCAGTTTATATTCATTTATTAAATACAATTATACAACACATACAAAAAATATATATTTTTCTTAATGAGCTATATGGAAACGTTGTGTAATTTAGTAATGTCTTGCATGAAAATGATAGACAAATAAATACGTTAGACATTATACAAAATTTACAAATAAGAATATAACTAAAAACATTATAGTTACATGCATACAAAAACTCTAGAAAATAATGCGAGGCACGGGTTATTATGCTAGTTAGAAATTAAGTTACAAACTACACTTTAAATTCCCCGGTTAAACAAGTCACCTCTAGATGTTAAATTTCTTCGTTTAATATATTTTCACTGTATTAGGTTTCCTGGGCTTAAATATTAATGATCTAATGAGCCTCTATTAATCTTTATTATGACTCAGATAACATTTATGGAATTAGATTTATATAGTATCAACACTCATACCAAGGTAAAAGAAATTGGCATTTGTTCATATTAAACATATTGCTGAGCATCAAGGATACTTGTAGCTAGATTGAGAAGAAAATTGGCGCTTAATGTAGATCAAATCTCCCCAAGAAAGATTTGCTTATCACTGCTGCAGGATCCAATAATAGGTTCATTAGGATGGAAGCCACATTCGTTCACGGATCCAGTATGGCCAGGGAGCTTATACAGTATACGTCGAGTAGTCGTGTCCCATATATATACCATCCGGTCAGCACTGCCAGCAGTGATCTTGCTCCCATCAGGTGACCAACCACATTTCAGCAAGTTCTGTTCAAAGTTATGCTGATGACCATCCAAGACCTTCACACAACGATTTTGAGGAGCGTATGGGCGCATATCCCAGATGCGGAGCGTGCTGTCCATGCCATTTGTAAGAAGATAAGACCCATCTGGACTCAACTGCATACCAGTTATCGTGTCCTGATGGCCTTCAAGTGTCATGGTAACTTCATTCCTACGAAGATCCCACACCTTAACATTGTTATCAATTCCACCCGAGTATATCTTGTCAGAAGCATCAGAGAAACCAACTGCAGTAATTTGGTATTTATCCGGAAAGGTCTGGATGGCACCCCGTTGTCTCAGATCCCAGAGTTTGGCAGTGCCATCATCTGATCCACTGACAGCAAGGGGAGGACCCCTACGGGAAGGACAGCATGAATTTACACAAAAGGAGTGTTCAGCCATTTTTTTAATCTGCTTTCCTGTTTCGACATCCCATGCTCTCAGTGTCTTGTCAGCACTAGCTGAGATTATTTGTGATCCATCAGTAGTCCACTGGAGATCAAGAACTGCATTTTTGTGACCTTTGAGTACCATGAAGTTCTTGCATTCGCCATGGACATTCCAAAGAAAAATTTCTCTGTCGTGAGAACCAGAGGCAATCACATTTCCAGTTGGATTAAATTTCAGAGTGTATACGGAACTCTGATGACCTGTCAGTAACATAATTGGTGACTCCAAACTTGATGTTCGCTGCTTTCCATTTGACCTGGAGGCGTGAGACCCAGCATGTGGAGCAGTAGATAATTCCATAGGTCGGGGGCCCAACAGGGACAAAGAACTTTCATCATCTCTGTGCAATGCTTGCATCATGGCTTCTTGCTTACTGAAAAATACAAAAAATTAATTAGCTTCGAAACTTTGGCTAGATAATATATAAAAAAGTACCTACTTTTAATTAAATCATACTCCTCAGTCGGCAAGAAGTAAAAACAATCAGATCATGATGTTATTAATTACAATATACAGGTATAACTAGGGCTGTAATTCGGGCCGAGCGAGCCGAGTTTCGAGTCGGGCATAATTTGAGCCGAGATTAATCAAGTCGAGCCGAGCCGGTTCTTTTAGTTAAATGAGCCTAAACCTCTGCCCGAACTCGACTCGTTTAATTTCACGAGTCGAGTTGAGCCGGCTCGTTTAGCTAAACGAGACGGCTAAACGAGCCGGGCGAGCCGTCTCGTTTAATTTTACACTTAATCGAGCTTAAACCTCTACCCGAACTCGGCTCGTTTAATTTCACGAGTCGAGTCGAGACGGCTCGAGTAATTAAACGAGTCGGAACCTCTACCCGAACTCGGCTCGTTTAACTAAACGAGCTGAGTCGCGCCCACTTAAACGAGTTCGAGCCGGGTGAGCTCGCGAGCCGCCCGACTGGAATTACAGCCCTAGGTATAACGAGCTTAGCAGAAAAATAATAACTTCAATTTGGGTTCAAGTTGTAATGAAACTAACACCCAGATATGTAATATAATGAACCTTGTAAGTTGTAACAAATCTCAAGATTAACCAATATCTATCTATATTATACTATTATAAGCAAAACATAGGATAATTGGTTGATTGTCGGTTTGGTATAGTTTAACACAAAAAATAGATTATAAAATAAAATATAATTAAACTGAAAAAACAGCTTACAATTAGCATAACAGACGCCATAACAATTTAAAAGCACACAGCATATTTAAAAAAAATAGAGTCTGCTTAAAACAAAACTTCGACAGTAAGAAGTATAGAAAAACATTGGAATCCATTTGCCATAAAAACTCCTGCATCAGCTCAGGCCATCAAGGCTCCACAGAATGTGACTCGGATTCTCTTTAGTTCTGTGCTATACAGACATATTCAGGTACATTTGAGGTACGAATATGTCTTGTCTACGAATTTCAGAGTCTCCATTGATGTTAGTATATCATTTATCTTTCATCTTATATCTTTTTGATAATTCATACTGATCTGTCAGATTTTAGTTTGTCCAAGTAGATATTTAGATCCATGCACAAGTATAGGCCAATGGATTTCAGAATTGTAGTTGATATAATGTGAACTAGTATGCTTGCCTGTAAGCCATGAGGTAATTTTTGTGGGTTTCACTTGTTAATATACATGTAAGAATTCTTTTAGAGTATCTTAATTACTCCTGTTTCTATGTCCTTGTGTTACAGATGGACTATGGAATCGTTGGGTAATCTCAGTTTTATGATTATTTTTTTTTTATTATTAATATAGTAAACAAGGACAAATCGTGTATAGAAATTATATACACACACACACACACACAGAGGCGTGTCGGATTTCTGGGCTCTCACCTTTAACTGTAATTTGATAGTCAGACACATATTACTGACGTCGGCATATTCTGACTTCAACTTACATTTAAGTATGTTTTCTTTCATGTTTACTCATACATTAACATTGTGCTTTTGTAACCTTTATAAAATTAATCCAGCTGTTCATGTTCATGCATTGTATTGCTAGCTTATAACACGTGGGATGCACGGTAAGTTTGTAATATTAGTTATCTTATTATAATACATTATTAGATTGTTTTCTATTAGGGAAAAAATCAATTTAAACAATTAGGTATGGAAACACGGAGGTACCAGAACTTCTGAATAATATGAAAGCAGATCATTCTTCATGTACCCTAATTTGAACTCGTTTCATTTAGTCCTTGCTGCTACGACTTGCTATTTAGTCCTCGTTTATAGAAATTCATGTACCCTAATTAGTCCTGCCTATCAATGATAGAGGTTATTTTTTTACGAGGCGAGTTGATGTATTTTCTTAAACAAGGTAATAATGACTATAGAGCATGTTCTTAAACAAGGTAATAACGACTATAGAGCATGTTCAACTGGTTAAACCATAAACCCATAAAATTGTTCTGTACTTCTGTCATATTTTTACGATTTGTGTAATTTACATATTAATTTGATTCTTTTAGGACCCATAGTAATCGGATTTTGATAGAAAAGTACGACTTTCTTTTACTAATATTACTATTTTAGGGACCATTTTCCAAATCAAGCATTGTATTAACACATTCAAATCAGGTAATTATCACAAAAAAGGCATAATACAACTCAGCCTAGTCAAACACACAAAATATAAGTACACTTGATTCTCGAATTCCTTAATATGAAGCAAACAAACAGTGCAGCCAATAACGCTTATAAACAAGTTGGGAGCAAATACAACAAAGTTACCAAACCACCTAAACTAAAAGCCAATTAACAATGTCCTCAATACAAACCACATCCAAACAATGCCTTAAAATTAAGCACAACGACTTGCACAAATTCATTAAAATACTAAAAAAACAAATACTCAATATCAATTAAAAGAAGCTTATATAAAATAAACGATGAATCAAACAGTAAAACAAATTGAAGATCTGAGAATATCAAAGGTAGGTTAGTAAGGATCGTACCATCCAGGATAGTACCAGCGAGGATCGATTAGGCAGGGATGCTGCGAATTCTCTCTCTAAAAACCAGATTTGCGAAGCGGTAGTAGTGTGTGTTGTGATGTGAATGAAGAAACTAGGGTTTATATTTATGTGGCGGGAAAAATCGATTTTCCGGAGTGAAGAGACTTCGTTTTATCGCGTATTTTTGTGTTTTTCACGTGTCGTTGTACTTTCTCCGACCCAAAATCCGTATACTCAGATGTATTCAATTGAGATAGTTAATTTTTTTTTTATAGATTTTAAAAATTATGGGGTATTTAATTTAAATTATAAATAATTTTTCAAAATCTGGTGATATTCAATAAAAATTGAAAAAAGTCTTTCAAAATTTGATGGTATTCGATTTGAATGTTAAAAAATTCATCAAAATCTGATGGTATTAAAAAATTCATGGATTTTTTTATTTGAAAAAGTGGTTGATTTTGAGAAATTTGATAGTACATATTTAATATTTTGAAATTTCTCCAAAATGCATGAGATTTTGATAAATTTCTGAAAAACTCCATAAAATCTTCAAGACTTGTATATAGAATTTTTGTATCAACTCCATCAAAATCAGTGAACAATTAAAATCAAAGAAAATCTTTTAAAATTCATAGATTATTAGCAATCCTTTAACACCTGAAATGAATACACTCCCCTTAGATTTGTGTTTCTTGTACTTAAATGTCAAATAAAACATATTTATGGTTTGGTTATTTTTATTTCGTGTCATTTATTTCGTGTTAAATTGAATATTAACCTAAATTAAAATAATAAAAATAAAAATATAGGATTTTTAAGTAAAAATAATTATAAAATATATGAAGTATGAAATCAAATAATATTTTAAAAATAAATATGCATATATATATTATAAATATATATATTATAAATATATATATATATATATAATAATTTTAACTATAATATATATTTAATTCATATACTTTCGTGTCATGTACTCGAAGGGTAAATACAAGACTGATATTAAATCTTGACCACGTACTTTCAAGTCGTTACTATAAGAAAAATATCAACACTAAATTTTCAATTTCTTTCGTGTCGTGTAAATCGTATCGTATCCAAAATTGTAGGCAATAGAATATAGATGTGGTTAGACCGTTCACTATGGAGAAGTTGGGCCTATTGTGTTCCGAAAGCGTTTAAGAGACATGGTAAAAATCCTCAATTTTATGATTAAACCTGATTAATCCTTTACGAATGATCTAATTCTTTAAATCCGGTATATATTTTTCTTTATTGGTGTATCATAAGTAAATTATTAGATATAAAATAAAATTTTAATTGAATTTAAATAATTATAAATTACAGAATTCTAGGCTATTCACATATTTTTTAATATTATATATTTTTTAATATTATATATTTTTAAATTTTAATTGAATTAAAATTTTAAGTATGTGAAATTTGTTGTTTATAATATTTAAATGTTACGATTTGATAATAATTTAATATATAAATGTATATGTTTGTAATATTTTAAATGCAGAGGTATAATATATGCAGTAAAGTGGAATGTTGTTTTTTACACCTATCCGCTGAAATCTAATAACAATGGAATAAAAGTCTAAATCTACTTTCAAATTGTTATAAACCTTGACTGAAAATATTAGTTATGTTTAATGTGGAGGAAGTATAGGAGAATAGAAGATGGAGAGAAAGTTGTGTTGTATTTTATTAGCTAAATGAGCTATTTATAGTAGTTGGTTTACAAGGCTTACTAAGTAAGCTATTCAAATCTTCCTCGATAAGCTTTACAAGTCTTCCTTGGTAAGATTTGAGAGACTTCCTCGATACGCTTTGACAATCACTTTATTTTTTATTCAAATATTTTAACACCCCCCTTAATTGTCAAATGCGAGTTATTGCAAAGATTGACTGTCTCGTTAAAACCTTGCAAGGAAAAACCTAGTGGGATAAAAACCTTGCTGAAGGAAAAAGAGTACAGCCTCCCCCTGAATAAAATGTCTCACATTTTGACATTTTGATGTAGCAAACTTTTTAACCTCCACATACCCATATTATTTCTTAGCTTCTCAAATGTTGATGTAGGTAGTGACTTTGTAAGTATATCCGCCAGATTATCGCATGAGCGAACTTGTTGAATATCAATATCACCATTTTCTTGAAGTTCATGAGTGTAGAAATTTTTTGGCAATATGTGTTTTGTTCGATCCCCTTTAATATATCCTTCCTTAAGTTGTTTGATGCAGGCCGAGTTATCCTCGAATAAAACTGTAGGACTGTCTGAAATACTCGATAATCCACATGATTCTCGAATATGTTGAATGACCGACCTTAGCCAAATACATTCTCTGCTTGCTTCATGAATTGCTAGTAACTCTGTGTGGTTTGATGAAGTTGCGGCCATAGTCTGTTTTGTAGACTTCCAAGAGATAGCAGTATCACAATATGTAAATAGGTAACCTGTTTGTGATCGCCCAAAATGAGGATCTGACATGTATCCAGCATCTGCATATCCAACTAGCCGTGATCTTGAATTGTTTGGGAAGAATAGTCCAAGATCGATTGTCCCTCGAAGATATCTGAATATATGTCTTATTCCATCCCAATGCCTTTTAGTAGGGTCAGAACTAAATCTTGCCAACAAGTTCACTGCAAATGCAATATCAGGCCGTGTGTTGTTTGCAAGATACATGAGAGCGCCAATTGCACTGAGATATGGAACTTCAGGTTCAAGAGTCTCTTCATCTTGTTTTCTAGGACGGAAAGGATCTTTTTCAACCTCGAGTGATCGAACAACCATTGGTGTGGTTAGTGGATGAGCTTTGTCCATGTTGAACCGATCAAGAATCTTTTCAGTGTAGTTTGATTGATGAACAAATATTCCTGAAGATAAGTGCTCCACCTGTATACCTAAACAAAATCTTGTCCTTCCAATATCTTTCATTTCAAACTCATTTTTCAAATAGTTAGCAGCATTAGTAATATCTTCAGTAGTACCGATAATATTCAAATCATCCACATATACAGCAATAATAACAAAACCAGTTGATGATTGTTTAATAAAAATGCAAGGACACACTTGATTATTAACATATCCATTATTCAATAAGTACTCACTAAGCCTGTTGTACCACATACGACCAGATTGTTTCAAACTATACAATGATCGTTGTAATTTAATAGAATATAAATATCGAGGCTTAGTGTCCTCAATATTTAACCCTTCAGGAATTTTCATATAAATATCACTATCAAGTGATCCATATAGGTATGCTGTCACAACGTCCATCAAACGTGTTTCCAGTTTTTCCATACAAGCCATACCCATTAGAAAACGAAAAGTAACTCCATCAATCACAGGAGAGTATGTTTCCTGGTAATCAAAACCAGGTCTTTGAGAGAATTCCTGGGTTACTAGCCGGGCCTTATATCTCACAATTTCATTCCTTTCATTTTATTTTCGTATAAACACCCATCTATTCCCGAAAGGGACTACACCAACTGGTGTTTGGACTGCAGGTCCAAATACATTTCGTGGTACAGCATCTTTTGCACCAATAGGTCTACCACGCTTCTGGCGTAGCTTTGAATCACTAATCAATTCTCCAGGAATTGATTTTTTAGTAGGGATTTCAACTCGTGCCGGAGCATTAACAGCAGGTATATGTGACTTTATAATATGTCTTGAGTCACTAAAGGCATTTTGCATATATTTTGCATATGAATAATTCTTTGAACTTCAGATTCACATTGATTAGTACGTGAATCAATAGAATTTAATCCTGATGCATTCCATGATATTTCGGAATTTAATTTATGCAAATCATTATCTCCCCCTAATTTAGGGAACATGGTTTCATCAAAATGACAATCAGCATAGCGAGCACTAAAAACATCACCAGTTAATGGTTCCAGATATCTTATAATAGATGGAGAATCAAAACCAACATATACACCAATTCTTTTTTGAGGTCCCATTTTATTTCTTTGTGGTGGTGATATAGGAACATACACAGCACAACCAAATACTTTTAAATGAGATATATTAGGTACTTGACCAAGAACTAATTCTTGAGGGGATTGTTTGTGGTAATCAGAAGGCCTTATTCTAATTATATTTGCAGCATGAAGTATTGCATGACCCCAAACAGATATAGGTAACTTTGCCCTTAGGAGTAAGGGACGGGCAATAAGTTGAAGTCTTTTAATTAAGGATTCTGCTAAACCATTTTGTGTATGTACGTGAGCCACCGGGTGTTCGACTGAGATTCCTACTGACATACAATATTCATTAAAAGTTACAGATGTAAATTCAGCAGCATTATCTAGTCGGATTGATTTAATGGGATGGTCAGGAAATTGAGCTCGGAGTTTAATTATTTGGGCAAGTAATTTGGCAAAGGCTGTATTTCGGGTTGTAAGTAGACATACATGAGACCATCGAGTTGACGCATCAATTAAAACCATAAAGTACCTAAATGGGCCAGAAGATGGATGTATATGACCACAAATGTCACCTTGAATTCTTTCTAAGAATTGCGGGGACTCGGTTTGAAGCTTAACTGGGGATGGTCGGACAATAAGTTTTCCTAAAGAACATGCTGAACAATGAAGTTCATCTTGGGATATTATCTTTTGAGTTTTAAGAGGATGTCCCACAGAATTTTCAATGATACGACGCATCATAGATACTCCTGGATGGCCGAGTCTTTCGTGCCAAAGGGAAAATAGTTTTGGGTCTATGACTTTGGGGATGTTGACACTATGAGATTCAAGAACTCGTATACTTGTAACATATAATCCTGAAGAAACCGAGTGGAATTTTTCTAGGACCCTTTTATTGTCAATGGTGTTTGAGGTGATGAAAATGTATTCTTTTTCATTCTCATTAATAGTTTCAACGTGAAACCCGTTAAGACGGATATCTTTAAAACTCAGTAGGTTTCTAGTTGACTTGCTAGAGTATAGAGCCCCTTGTATGTGTATGTGTGTCTTATTTGGTAGAAGAAAACTAGCTTTTCCAAAACCTTCTATTATATTTGATGTACCCGATACCGTCCAGACATGTGAGTTGGTTTTAGTCAACTGTGAGAAGTATATCTGACTCTGTAAAATAGTGTGTGTGGTTGCGCAGTCAACAATGCATATATCTTCCATCTCTATACATATATAAACGAAAAACATCTTTATTAAAACAAACCGAGTACATAGAACAACAACATGAAACAAGTACATAAAATGAGTACATAAGTAAAACACAAAGAAAATAAGTAAATCATGACAATACATATAAAGTCTAGTCGTCTAAACCATAATAAAGATTAGCACCAGTGTCTATTTCATTTGAGGCCTTATTAACTGGTTCATTAACTAGATTATAATTAGCGAAGTTGGTTTCTACTCTCTTTCCATTATTCCTTTTGGATGACTCGTAGAGATCAACAAGATGTTTGGGTGTGCGACAAGTACGTTGCCAGTGCCCCTCAGATCCGCACCTATGACAGATGCCTCAGTTCTCTCCTTCTTGGGGCGCCTTTCTTTTATTTGGCACTTCACGTTACCATTTCTGGTGGCCAGAGTTGTAACCATCACGTTGCCACTTCAGGTGGCCAGAATGATATTGATTGTGAAACCGATCACGGAAATTTCCACGTCCACAATTTTGTCCATAACCCCGTCCTCCTCTATGCCCTTTCCCACGTTCATTCTTCAGGAATGACGTGTTATGTACTTCAGGTAACTGGGCAGAGCCTGTGGGACGTATCTGATGATTTTTCAATAGCAACTAGCCACAAGAAGGAGAGATATCAGCTCGCCATATTTCTGAAAATTACGCTCCCTATATTGTTGAGCCAGGATCATAGTGTTGGGGTGAAAGGTTGAGAGGGTCTTTTCAATCATTTCAGTATCAGTAATATTTTCACCACATAAAATTAATTTTGAGCTTATCTTGAAAAGAGCAGAATTATATTCAGCTACAGATTTGAAATCTTGTAACCTCAAATTAATCCAGTCATATCGGGCAGATGGCAAGTGAACAAGTTTTTGGTGATCAAATCTATCATTGAGATTATTCCAAAGGGTGAGTGGATTTTTGATAGTGAGGTATTCAAATTTTAGATCTTCGTGGATGTGATGCCTAAGAAAGATAATCGCTTTTGCATTTTGTTCAACAATTGGGATCTTTTCCGGGTCAATAGTATCTTTTAGGCCATTAGCACTAAGGTGTAATTTCGCATCAAGGACCCATGATAAATAATTATTTCCGGAAACATCCAAGGCAACAAACTCTAATTTTGCAAGATTCGCCATTCTGAATAGATTTTAAATAAGATATAATATGTCACATAATATTTAAACATGCAAGTTGAAATAATAACTTTATACAAAAGTTACGACGGCATAGCCGGCCAGAAAACTTTTGATTATTACTTGACGGCAGCGCCATCTTTATAGTAGTATTACTTGACGGCATAGCCATCTTTATAGATTTCAATCAGTAACATAAATATGCAATAATATTTAGAAGAAAATGAGGAAAAGAAAACGTACCTCTTTTATGAAATAGTTTTAGTTGATGGGGACTCGTGGGTCAGAATAAGTCGTAGCTCTTTCGAGAATAAAGCTTCAGTTGGCAGAGACTCGTGCTGATAACGTGTTATAAACCTTGAATGAAAATATTAGTTATGTTTAATGTAGAGAAAGTATAGGAGAATAGAAGATGGAGAGAAAGTTATGTTGTATTTTATTAGCTAAATGAGCTATTATAGTAGTTGGTTTACAAGGCGTACTAAGTAAGCTATTCAAATCTTCTTCATTAAGTATTACAAAACTTCCTCGATAAGCTTTACAAGTCTTCCTCGATAAGCTTTACAAGTCTTCCTTGGTAAGATTTGAGAGACTTCCTCGATACGCTTTGACAATCACTTTATTTTTTATTCAAATATTTTAACACAAATCATTTCTTTCAAAAAGGCATGTACTTGTTTGACCTTCTTAATCATTATATTCCATATATTATAAATCAAGGAAAGTGTATGTTTACTTGTATCGGGTTCATGAAATATGCCATGAATTGGATTAGTAAATGAGATAATCATATCAATCTTATCTTACCAAATGTTGTTCAAAATTTTTCTTTCACATGTTGCACTTTCCCCATATCATTCTCACAATAAGAATTCCATTCCTCAGAAACAAACATCTTTAATAATTCACATTTGATTTACTTAAACTTTTTATTATCGCAGTCATTTAAAGCAAACCCTATTTTCACAACCGAAAAAAACTTTAAGTTCACAAACTTATAATACATTGTTAACATTATATAATAATTAATAATGAAATTCTTTACTAACATCAAATAATTAGAAATATCACTATTCAATTGTACTCATGAAATTTCACACGATGTCCAAAAAATATGAAAAAACTGTGACTCAATACTTATACATGAAACTTTATATATCGGGAAATTATGGGTAACAACATGAAGCATGCAACCTCGTTGATCACATCCTTCAATAAATCAACAATGTAAAAATTATCTTTATATTCACTCACATAATTTTGAATTTTTAAGAAAAATATTAACATTCTTTGTTACTGTGATGATATTGATAAGTGCTACTCTGAGGATGTTCTCATTCATCCAAAAGGATGTTCATGTCTATTTTATTTTAAGATTATTTGATTATTAATAAGCATTTTATGATATTAGCCCTCGATATTTGAAGATTTGTAATCCTCAACTTAAAGGATTGCAATTAGGTGGCTTGTAGTCAATAATTAGATTGTTTGTTACAAATGTATAATAACTTGCAGAATATGAATTTCTCGTTAAATGGAAGATTAAGTGACATTTTGACCCCTAAAGTAATGTTAGATTGTTGTGCAAGACATGTATGTACTTTAACAAGACTAAGTCAAATTGACAATCTTAAATAAGTTGTATTGAAATCTAAGTTTGCATTTTGTATTGTAACATTTAAGTCTGTAAAAATGTAAATAGACTAAACTGAGGTATTTTTCTGTAAACAGTTTCAAGCCTGAGAATAAGCTCTGAAAGAAGATCATGAAGATCATGCCCTAGAGAAAGTATGAAGAAGTTTGGAGTTGAATAAATCTGTTTTGTGAAAAACATTCTAAGTCAAGAAGTCTACAAGTCACAGATTAAGTGTTATAGAGAAGTCATTCGAGAACTCCATAATGCCTTATCAAGAAGTTAAGAAAAGCTTATAGAGAAGTCTCAGAGATATCGACAAGTCAAATTGAAGACATGAAGATTGGAGATATCGACAAGTCAAAATTATCACTAGAGATTTTAGAGATATTGACAAGTTAAATATCACTAGAGATCTTTGAGATATCGACAAGTCATCTCTACACTAGAGAACTCAAATATATCGACAAGCAAAATTGAAGACATGAAGATTGGAGATATCGATAAGTCGGTTCTACATGCAAAATTTAGAGATCTCGACAAGCCAACTTCTCTTATAAAAAATTCAAAGACTTCGAGAAGTCAAACAATTATAGAGTAATGAGAGATCTAGATAAACCAATATACTTATCGCGATATCAAGTTCTCTATATACCAAACTAGAGATCTCGAGGTAAAACTCAAAGTACAAAGTGCAGACCAGTTAAATAATCAAGATTATCAATCAACAAACAATCTAATCAATTGTTATTCCCTAAAAATACAACAAGAATTATAGAAGGGGGGTTGAATGTAATTCTGGCTTCTTTTTGAGATTTTTTAAAACTGTTCTAACTCAATAATAAATAAGTGTTTGATTTGCAAAGTGCGGAATGAAATAATTGTATAAATCAAAACACATGCAATAAAGACACAAGTCTTTAAAATTTTCTGGTGGATTTGAATGTATCCACCATATATATATATATATATATATATATATATATATATATATATATATATATATATATATATATATCGAGAGAACCCTGTGAAGCTTGAATAGCTCACAGCTGCTGTTACAAGTGAACAAATAAACTACAGAGAAATTCTTAACAATTACAACTTTATCTATTTCTCTTCTAAAATATGTTTGCTTCATTGTTTGTTCTACTAGCTACACTTGGTTTATATATCACCAAGTTTACATGGTAATAAGACAGGATAATAAAATAAAACCTATCAAGTCTAACTCCATGCTGCTTCACTACTCTATTTCAACATCTTTGAATATCTTCATAATAGCATGAAAATGGTAATGCTTCTTTGTTCTCGAAAACCCTGCTAAACAGGCTGCCACATTCCTTTTGCAAACACTCGACGCATGTGACTGTGTTGTCACTGTCAACAGATATTTGAATTGATCATCTGTTATTCCCTTACAGTACAACAAGAATTACAGAAGGGGGGGTTGAATGTAATTCTGGCTTCTTCTGAGATTTATGAAAAATGTTCTAACTCGATAATATATAAGTGTTTGATTTGTAAAATGCAGAATGAAAGAATTACATATATCAAAACACAAGTAATAAAAACACAGGTCTTTAAAACTTTCTGGTGGATTTGAATGTATCCACCATATATATATATATATCGAGAGAACCCTGTGAAGCTTGAATAGCTCACAGCTGCAGTTACAAATATGAACAACTAAACTTGCGGAGAAATGCTACAGGATACAGCTTACAAATGTTTCTCCGAGAATGTATTTTCTTAGTCTATTCGTTAGTTGTTCTACTTGCTATACTTGGTTTATATATCACCAAGTTTACATGGTAATAAGACAAGATAATAAAATAAAACCTATCAATTCTAACTCCATGCTGCTTCACTACTCTATTCCAGCATCTTTAAATATCTTCATAATAGCATGGAAATGGCAATGCTTCTTTGTTCTCAAAACCCTGCTATATAGGCTACCACATTCCTTTTTTGCAAACACTCAACACATGTGACTGTGTTGTCACTGTCAACAAATATTTGAATTGATCATCCATCGGGTACATGCTTGTTATCCGTCGGGTAGCCTTATTGATCATCCGTCGGGTGGCTTTGTTGATCATCCGTCGGGTAGCCATTTATCACTTGACTCAATTTCATTTGTGCAGAATTACAAGACGTCTTATATTTACATTTAATTAACCTATTCTGCACATCTACTAGCAGTCTACATGATTCATAAGCTACTACAGAATCTATACAAAGTTGTTTGCAGAAATGTGCTACAGTACTTATTGTTACATAAGATACTCACCCGATGGATATCAGTTAGTCATCCGTCGGGACTATATTGATCATCCGTCGGGACTATAATTGATCATCCATCGGGTGCTATAAAATTCACTAAATTAAATCTACTAAGGTGTTTTGTTTAGCTTATCATCAAGTACACAACATATTCCTAACAATCCCCCCCAATTTATGTCTACTGGAATTGTAGCCATAAATTAAGAGAAACTTGATGATAACAAAACATCCTAAAGATACAGTTTAAAAAATAGTAGATAAAACTAATAAGTGCTGCAATTTTACTGAAAATTGAACAAAGCAAAGTGTACAAAGAGTTCTCACAATCAATTTTCAAGGTGCTCCTCTAGTCTGAGCAGATAAGTCTATCTCCTTGAATGTCCGGATTTCTTCCCAAGTCTTCTGTTGTTTTCCTCTATTTGATTCTGGAGTTGTCTGCGGAATTCAAGTTCATCAGCTTCTGAGAGATTTAGCATTTCTTACATTTCCAGAAGAGTCTCATTGCTAGAGATACTCAACTGGTCCTCCAATCTGAAGAATCTTCTAACTCCTTTGTTGTCCATAAATTCTATCAGCCAATAAGGCCTCAGATGCACTCTCTTTCATGTGAAGGGAATTGATAGAGTTTTTGGAAGTGCATCTTTGGCTCTGTCACTTCTCAGCTCCTCAATCTTCTTAAGAACTATTCTCCTTGCAGTCACATTATATCCAAAGTTCTTTTTGAAGGATGAGTAGACTTTAATCAGAATATATTGGCTTTCTTGGAGAATCCTGTGAAGAGGCCATGTTACTCTTTCCCTCCCTTGTATTTAAATACCAGTATTTCAGGAAGGTGTCTGTAAGCATCAATTCCTCTTACTTCTTCCAGTTCATCCAACTAGAGATTCAAGTCTGAAAACTCTTTAATATCACAAATGTACATGAGATCTCTCTTATTGACTGTGGGTTGGGATTTGGTTAAGATCTTGGATTTGAGAAACACTGGTTTCACTTTCTTGATTGCTCTTGACTTTATCTTCTTTGCCTTGAAGATAGGAAAGTTCAGCTCAGGAATTGGAAAACTATCCCAGGCTACTGGTTCATCCTTCAGAATTATGGGCTCACCATGAATATTCCTTGTTGGATCCACCACTTTGAATTCTTCAAATACCACAGAGGGTTTTGATGTTTGAGTTGTAGTTGTAGGCTTCTTGGGAATAGAGTCTTCCTTTTCCTCATCACTGAAGTCCAATTTTCTCTTGATTATTTGCTTGTACCTTGGTTTCTTTGTCTGTTGAGGTTCAGCTAGCACCTTTAGATCTTGAGATTTAGCAATTTCAGATGGTTGTGCATAAGATTCTGTTGTGGTTTTTACAGCTTGAAGCTTGGCCAAGATAGATGCTTGCTCCTTCCTTTGGCTGTGATTCTTAGCATCCAAGGCAGCTTGCTTCTTTTATAGCATGATTCTTTCTTTCTCTTCCTTCTTAGCTTCCACAAACAGTGGGTGTCCAACCACCACACAAATCTCCTTACCGTTGCTGTAAATTTTAGCAATTCTCTTTTTAAGTGCTGAATCTGCTGAATCCTTGTAAAATGCAATTGACCTTGCCAACAGCTTCTTCTCATCTGGCCTAGGTGTCTCATACATAGTATCCATAGGATTCTTGTCTGAAAACTTTGGATAGTTTCTTTTAAGCTTCATGATTAAATCTGCTTTTGGAGATTTGATGCAAGAAGTTTGACCCTTTTCCAGATAGTTCATACTTATGTTATTCACATAAATTTTGATGACTTGAGAGTGATGACTAAAGACTTTATCTGGTTTCTGAATTGGCCCAAACTTTTGTTAAATCTCTGCATCTATCTTTCTCCACTTTTCTTTCAATTCCTTCTCAGCTGCTGCTATATCAATCTTTAGCAGTTTGTCATCTATGTTCAGTTTTGCTGCTGCCAGATTTATGATATCAATGCTGTCCCGGGATGGTGGCTTTGTGAAAGCAATTGTTGGCACAATCACTTTGCTGACTTGTATGTTTAGCTATGGCTCCCCCTCACTTGCACCTTTCTCCCCCTCACTTGAGCTTTTCTCCCCCTTTTTGTTAGCATCAAGTTATTGAGTGGAGGGGAGTTGAGCAGCCACCAGCTGTTGGAGTAGAGCAGTTTGAGTTTCTTGATTGGTAAGTATCTTGGCCATTGACTTTTCTACATTAGATAATCTTGAGTCCATGGCTTAAACTTTTCTATTGAGATCAGTTTCCTTCCTTAGCTTATGAGCTATTTCAGTCATGGTAGTTTCAGGCATTCTAGCATCCAACCTTGCTTTGAAATCCTGTTTTACTTCAGAAATTTCTTGTTTGATTTTATCTACACTCTGACTGTGATGAAGAGCTTGGATTTTGTGTAGTTGAAGTGCTTCAAGGTGAGCTGTAAGTAGCTTCTTTGTGCTAGCATTATTCGATAATTGAATTGCTGCTTGGATGTCATGGATCAACTTGAATAGTGTTGATTGGAGATGGGAGTAGGAACACTCTTTTGTTAGCATCCAGGCTGGAGTGTCTGCATCCCCCCCTATGCTCATGTTGTCTTTCTAATCATCCCTACCAGCTTCTCTAAATGAATCTTCAGCTAATTCAAAATCACTGCCAGTATTGGAAGGTATAGCAGTGATTGCATCTTTTGCTCTTTGTAGAGATTGTGTAGTGTGTACCAGTTGTAGCATCCCTTCAGCCTCCTCATTGCCCTGTACAGCTAGAGTTTGGTAAGCTGTAACAGGGTGAGTAAATGTCTCAGCATCTAGGAAAATAGAGTCTATAACAGCTTGATAGTCTTGCTGAAATAGACTTTTCCTTTCTGTTTCATTGACATTCATTGACTCACTTGTAATGATTTCCATCCTTATCACTCATGTACCTACTTTTCTCTCATGATCTCTCTATTTTTGCATCAAGGGCTCCCCTTGGATTCCCACCCTCACACCCTCACCTTCACCTTGGGACTCCTCTCACTTACTTTTGCCAGTCCTGAAGAAATGGACTGCATTTGTTCACTCTTTTTCTCCTTTTTCCTGGGAGCAACCCAGACTCTCACTCAATTCACTCCCTTCCCTCAGTCCTAAGAGTGATTGTACTACTACTAAGTCCTCTGCACTTGTAAGAATTGATGAAATTTGAAGCTGTGCAGAGACACCTGATGGATGAGGAATATCCATCGGGTCAGCAGTTTGACTATCCGACGGATGACTGCTGTTAAGCTTATCCGTCGGGATACAATCACTACTCGACGAATGATAAATATCCATCGGGATATAAGAAATAATTGAGTTTGGAGTGGAGACTATTATAGACTCTGTGCAGATTAATGAAAATTTTGGCACAGATATCTCAACAGTCTCAGAAAGGAATGGTAAATGAGCCAACAAATCATCTAAAAGATGATGCTTACTTACTTGGATTCTTGACTTCTCCAAGAGATTTAATGATGGAGAATTTGGAAGTGATGTATTGATCATGTCAATATCCAGTGAGTGTGTGGGAGAATTAAGTGTATCAGGTGCTTCAATTATGAGAGATTTTGGTTGTGACTCCACATTTATTGGAGCCACATCAACATGACTTTGAGAAGGTGTAGTGACTGTGTCTTTAGCACCAGTTTGCACAGTGTGTGAGCCCTGTGTATCCCCAAGGGTTTTTTTATCTTTTCTTTCTAGCATAAGTTTGTGGTGAGCTAGTGTCCCTACCCCTCTTGGCCTGTGCTCGTGGTTGGGAGCTTGTTTCAATGGTAACATCCTTTTGGGAGGATGAAACCAGTGATGAGCTAATTTCCTTATTAACAACCACAGTTTGTTGGAAAACTGTGGTGTGTCTAGGTTTGGGTAAACTCTTCTCACCAGCCTTATCCTTAGGGCTTCTTTGATTTTCACCCTGTCCCTCACCTTTCTTACCCTCATTCACACTCCCCTGTTTAGGTTTAGTAGATTTTACAACTGATTTCTTTTAAAAGAAATCAGAGGGGGCTTTTTTAGCTTTGGATTTAGAAACTTTTGTTGGTTTGGTAGCTTGGGTAGGCATCTCTTTGGTCATTGGCACAAATACCATAGCTACACTAGAAGGCAAAGAAATGTGTGAGTTTGGAAGAGTAGAGACAATAGAATTTACCTGACTTACCCGAGGTCCCTCCATTACTGGAAAATAGTACAGGGGCACCTCCTTGTGATGATTTGCTCTATTTAAATCTGCAATAATCCTTCTTTCTTGAACCCAACAATTCAGCTTGTTGGTTGGGTTCTCAATCTCAATATTCTCAATAAGTTGGTTAGCAAACATCATAAAGAATCTAGCATAATAGACATTTTTACCTCTCTTATTGAGTTCTCCTAACTTAAAGCCTAACTTAAACAAAACCAAGTCACTGAAATTGAAATACTTATAAGTAACTAGTATGTAAAACATGTTGAGCATTGATATATTGATAGAATCAAAGTTGCTAATCTTACCAGAAAACACTTCAGTTATCACATCACACAGATAACTTCATTATTTCCTAAGACCCAACCTTCTAATTTCACTTAACTTAGAGGTAGTGAGTGCATAGCCCATAGAATTAAGCATGTTAACAATGTTAGTGTCTGTGTGTGGAGCAGTTACAATATTATCAGGAATCCTAAAGTATGCTTTGATAATATCACTGTTTATGCAAAACTCCTTATCTTTTAGAGTGAAAGTGATGGTCTTGTCTGTTGAGTTGTACACTGCAGTCGTCCACATCTCCTCTACAACCTCACAGTAAATGGTGGGTGATTCCAGCATGACATAGTTGAGTTTGCAGTTCTTCATAAAATCCATCATTTTGTGATAGTCACCAGATTGCCGAATCTCCTTGTTTACTAAAGCTGAGAAGTTGTTTTTCTCATAGATGTAACCGGGTTGAGACATGATTTTTACTACAGGTGCCATTGTTAGAGATTTGGACTTTGCAGAGAGAGAGTTTGCTTTTGAGAATAAAATAGTTAGAGCAATTGAATCTTGAGAATGATAAAAGAAAAGAATGAAAAATAATTTAGCTTTTATACTATCCTAGAGATAAACTGACAAAAAATAATAAAGTGAAATAAAGGACCAATAAAAATTGCCCAAAATAGCCGTTTTAAAAATAAATAAACTGTAAAAATTCCGCCACTTATCCGTCGTATCATGCTTACAAACTGTAAGTATACTCGATGGATAATGTTCAGAGAATTAACGGCTAGGATTGAGACAATTCGACGGATGAGGATAAAGCCATATCCGTCGAGTTATAAAATATTCCAGAAAAATAATTGATTTTTATAGACAAATTGTATTCCGACAGATGAGCAAACTCGATGGATAATGATCATCCGTCGGGATGTAAGTTTTGACTTAGCCAAAATTTCGTCCAAAACAGAAAAATCAATTAAATGTCTGGTTGCATAACAACTTGCAAAATATCTGAAATGATTCAAGAAAAATTAAGCATACCTAATTCACTTACTAACCTTGAAAAGGTGGATTCATCAAGTTGCTTGGTAAATATATCTGCAAGCTACTTTTCACTTGGAACAAAATGCAGTTCCACAGTACCATTCATCACATGTTCCCTTATGAAGTGGTACTTGATGTCTATGTGCTTTATTATTGAATGCTATACTGGATTTTCAGTGATGGAAATTGCACTTTTGTTATCACAGAAAATAGGAATCATATCCACTTGTAGACCATAGTCCAACAATTGGTATTTTCATCCACAAAATCTGTGCACAGCAACTACCAACAGCAATATATTCAGCTTCAGCTGTAGATTGCTTTTTACTGAATCAGGACACAAGCTTGTTTCCCAGAAATTGACAGGTTCCTGTTGTACTTTTTCTGTCTATTTTACAACATGCATAATTTGCATCTGAATAACCAGTTATATCAAAACCAGAATCTCTAGGGTACCAAATGCCAAGTTTTGGTGTTCCCTTGAGATATATGAAAATTCTCTTAATAGCTACTAAATGAGATTCTCTAGGATCAGCCTGAAATCTAGCACAAAGACAAGTAGCAAATATTATATCTGGCCTACTAGCTGTTAAGTACAGAAGTGAACCAACCATGCCCCTATAACTTGAAATATCTACAGACTTTTTAGCAGTGTTTAATTCAAGCTTAGTTGCAGTGACCATGGGAGTCTTTGCAGATGTGCAATCCATTAGATCAAACTTCTTTAAAATATCATGAATGTATTTAGTTTGACTAATGAATATTCCATCACTAACTTGCTTAACTTGCAAACCTAGAAAGTAAGTTAGTTCTCCCATCATGCTCATTTCATACTTACTTTGCATCAATTTGGCAAACTTTTTGCAAAGTTTTTCATCTGTAGAGCCAAATATAATATCATCTACATAAATTTGAACAAGTATTCTAGGGCCATTAACATTTATAAAGAATAAAGTTTTATCAACAGTACCTCTTGTGAAGTGATTTTCCAAAAGAAACTTTGATAAAGTGTCATACCAGGCTCTAGGTGCTTGCTTCAGTCCATAAAGTGCTTTCAAAAGATAGTAGACATGATTTGGGAAATTTGGATCTTCAAAACTAGGAAGCTAACTAACATAGACTTCCTCCTCCAAAACTCCATTCAGAAATGTACTTTTGACATCCATTTGATAGACCTTGAAATTGGCATGAGCTGCATAGGCTAAGAAAATTCTGATGGCTTCAAGTCTTGCAACAGGATCAAAAGTTTCATCAAAATCTATTCCTTCTTGTTGACAATAGCCCTTAACAACCAATCTAGCTTTGTTCCTGACCACTATGCCATTTTCATCCATCTTATTTCTGAATACCCATTTGGTGTCAATTGGATTCTTTCCTTTAGGCTTGGGTACCAGCTTCCATACTTTCTTCCTCATATATATAAATAAGTTGGATCTTCAAAACCAGGAGGCTGGCTTACTTCATTTGGTGTCAATATGATGGGAGAACTAACTTACTTTCTTGGTTTGCAAGTTAAGCAAGTTAGTGATAGAATATTCATTAGTCAAATTAAATACATTTATGATCTTTTAAAGAAGTTTGATCTAATGGATTGCACATCTGCAAAAACTCCCAGGGCCACTGAAACTAAGCTTGAATTAAACACTACTGAAAAGTCTGTGGATATTTCAAGTTATAGGGGCATGGTTGGCTCACTTCTGTACTTAACAACTAGTAGGCCATATATAATATTTTCTACATGTTTGTGTGCTAGATTTCAGGCTGATCCTAGAGAATCTCACTTAGTAGCTATTAAAAGTATTTTCAGATATCTCAAGGGAACACCAAAACTTGGCATTTGGTACCCTAGAGATTCTGGTTTTGATCTAACTGGTTATTCAGATGCAGATTATGCAGGTTGTAGAATTGATAGAAAAAGTACAACAGGAACCTGTCAATTTCTAGGAAACAAGCTTGTGTCCTGGTTCAGTAAAAAGCAAAATTCAGTTTCTACTTCTACAGCTGAAGCTGAATATATTGCTGCTGGTAGTTGTTGTGCACAGATTTTGTGGATGAAAAACCAATTGTTGGACTATGGTCTGCAAGTGGATATGATTCATATTTTCTGTGATAACAAAAGTGCAATTTCCATCACTGAAAATCCAGTATAGCATTCAATAATAAAACACATAGACATCAAGTACCACTTCATAAGGGAACATGTGATGAATGGTACTGTGGAACTGCATTTTGTTCCAAGTGAAAAGCAGCTTGCAGATATATTTACCAAGCTACTTGATGAATCCACCTTTTCAAGGTTAGTAAGTGAATTAGGTATGCTTAATTTTTCTTGAATCATTTCAGATATTTTGCAAGTTGTTATGCAACCAGACATTTAATTGATTTTTCTGTTTTGGACGAAATTTTGGCCAAGTCAAAACTTACATCCCGACGGATGATCATTATCCATCGAGTTTGCTCATCCGTCAGAATACAATTTGTCTATAAAAATCAATTATTTTTCTGGAATATTTTATGACTCGACGGATAACTGATTTATCCTCATCCGTCGAATTGTCTTATTCTTAGCCGTTGATTCTCTGAACATTATCCATCGAGTATACTTAAAGTTTGTACGTATAACACGACGGATAATTGATGGAATTTTTACAGTTTATTTTTTAAACGGCTACTTTGGGCAATTCTTATTGGTTACTTTATTTTACTTTATTATTATTGACAGTTATTTTTGAGATAATATAAAAGCTTAATTCATTTTCATTACTTTTCTTTTATCATTCTCAAATCATCTGCTCTAATTTCTTTCTGTCTCAAAAGCACTTACTCTCTCTCTACAAGTTTTTACTCTCTAACAATGGCACCTGTCGTCAAGATAATGTCTCAAATTGAATTTATTTATGAGAAGAACAACTTCACTGCTCTTGTGAACAAGGGGATTCAATAGTCTGGTGACTACCACAAGATGATGGATTTTGTGAAGAACTGCAAACTTAACTATGCCATGCTGAAATCACCCACCATCTACTGTGAGGTTGTTGAAGAGATGTGGACAACTGCTATATACAACTCAGCTGATAAGACTATCACTTTCACTATTAAAGGAAAGGAATTATGTGTTAATAGTGATATTTTTAAAGCATGTTTCAAGATTCCTGATAATATTGTAACTTCACCACACACAGACACTGACATTATTAACATGCTTAACTCCATGAACTATGCACTCTCTACTTCTAAATTAAGTGATATTAGGAGGTTGGGTCTTAAAAAGGAATGGAGTTATCTGTGTGATGCAGTTACCACGGTCTTTTTTGGTAAAATCAGTAATTTTGATTCCGTCAATATCTCTATGCTTAACATGCTTTACATGCTTATTACTGATAAATTTTTAAACTTTAGTGATCTTATCATAATTGAGTTGGGGTTTAAGTTAGGGGAGTTAAATAATAGGGGTAAAACTGTTTATTATGCTAGATTTTTAATGATGATTGCTAACCACCTCTCTGAGGATATTGTGCTTGAGAACCCAACCAACAAATTAGATTGTTGGGTTCAAGAGAGAAGGATTATTGCAGATTTGAACAGGGCAAACCATCACAAAGAGGTGCCACTCTTCTATTTTCCTGTTATGGAGGCCCCTTAGGTAAGTGAGGTAAGTTCAGCTGTCCCTACTCTTCTAGCCTCACAAATTTCTTTGCCTTCTAGTGTAGCTCTGGAAACTGTGTCAATGACCCAACAATTGCCTACCCAAGCTACCAAACCATCAAAAATTTCTAAATCCAAGTCAAAGAAAGCCCCCTCTGGTATCTCTCAAGAGATGCCAGTTGCAAAATCCACCAAACCAAAGGAGGGGAGTGCGAAGGTGGGTAAGAAAGGTGAGGGACAGGGTGAACATCAAAGAAACCCTAAGGATAAGGTTGGAGAGGTGAGTGTTTCCCAGCCTAGCCACACTGCAGTTTCCCAACAAACTGTAGTGATTAATAAGGACATAAGCTTATTTCTAGTTACATCCTCCCAAAAGGATGTGACTATTGAACAAACTCTCAGCCAAGAGCACATGCCAAAAGGGTAAGGGACACAAGCTCACCCCAAACCTATACTAGAAAGAAGAAACCAAAAACCCTTGGGGATGCACAGGGTTCACACACTGTACAAACTGGTGTTGAAGACACAGTCACTGCACCTTTTCAAAGTCAGTTTGATGTGGCTCCAATAAATGTGGAGTCACAGCCAAAATCTTTAGTTATAGAAGCAACCCAAACACCAAATTCTCCCACAAACTCTCTGGATGTGGATATGATCAACACATCAATTCCTGATTCCCCTTCTTTAACTCTGTTGGGGAAGCCAAAATCTAGTGCAAGTGAGCATCATCTTTTGGATGATTTGTTGGCTCACTTGCCAATTCTTTCAGGAACTGTTGAGACATCTGTGCCAAAATTCTCATCAATCTGTAAAGAGTCCACAATAGTTTCCACTCCAAACACATTCATTTCTACTCACTCGATGGATAACCCGACGGATATCCCTTATCTGTCGAGTGTCTCTGCACAGCTTCAAATGTCATCAATTATCTCAAGTGCAGAAGACTTAGTGGTAGTACAATCACTCCTAGGATTGAGGGAAGGGAGTGAACTGAGTGAGAGTCTGGGTTGCTCCCAGGAAAAAGGTGAGGAAAAGAGTGAAAATATGCAATCCAGTTCTTCAGGATTGACAAAAGAGAGTGTGAGGAGTCCCACCTTAGATGGTGAAGGTGAGGGTGTGAGGGTGGTGAGCCAAGGTGAGACCTTGATGCAAGAAAAGAGAGAAAATGAGAGAAAATCAGGTACTGAAGATATAAGGGTGGATGTTATTGTAAGTGAGTTAATGAATGTCCAGGATGCAGACAGGGAGGGACTATCTCAGCAAACTCAAGCTGTTATAGATTCCACCTCCTTAGATGTTGAGACATTTACTCACCCTGTTCCAGCCTACCAACTTCTAGCTGGACATGGCAATGACAATGCAGAAAGGATGCTAAACTTGGTGCACACCACACAGTCCATGCAAAGAGCTAAGGATGCCATCACGGCTTTACCTTCTACAGCTGGTGATGTTGATTATGAGACTGGTGGTTCAGAAGAATTCTTTGAAGGTGAAGGTGGAGATAGTGAAGAAGAGCCATTGGACATAGGGGGGGAAGTAGGCTCTAGTTCAAGACCAGGCATGCCATCTTGGGCATTTTCAAAGCAATGTGATGAACACTACTTCAAGACAACCCTGATTCAACTCATAAATCAGACAAATTCTGCTCTTCAAACCACCACAAATTCCAGCACCAAAAAGCTCCTTCAAGCACATCTTGCTTCTCTGCAACTACAACAAATCCAAGGTTTTCAACATGCTTAAGATGTCAACACTATCAAAGGTGATATTGATGAGATGAAAAAGGCCATTTTTGACAAGATGGACTCTAAAATTCCAGAAGCTACAATGCTTGACATTAAGAGACAACTCAGGAAAAATTCTGATATTGCCACAAAGATAGATGCCTTGGATACAAGAATGACAACAATGGAAGCATCTCTTACAGCAATTCATCTACACCAAGCTCAACAAACAGACTTGCTTCAGAAACTGGTGGCTGCACAAACCTTCTCCTCTACTCAGCTTGATGATAACAAAAAGGGGGAGAAAGAGAGTTCTAGGAGTGAGGGGGAACAAAAAATGCTCAACATTCAAGTTAGCAAAGTAATTGTGCCTTTAATTACTATCTCAAAGCCACCAACTAAGGACAGTATTGATCTAATAAAGGAAGCAGTAGCTACTTTGAAAGCAGCTGAAAAGGAGCAGTTGAATCTAATCAACTGGGAGAAAATTGATGAGGATATTCAAAAGAAGTTTGGGCTAGCAAAGAAGCCATAAAAGTCAGCCATTCATCACTCTCAAGTCAGGAAAATCTTTGTGAATGAAATGAGCATGAACTATCTGGAAAGAGGATAACCATCCTGCATCAAATCTCCAAAGGCTGAAGTACTTTTGAAGCCAAGGATGAACTATCCAAAATCATCACTAAAGAGCCCTTTGGATATAGTGTATGAGACACCAAAGCCTGATGAGAAGAAACTGTTGTCAAGATCCATTGCTTTTGACAAGGATCCAGTTGATTCAACTTTGAAAATAAGATTTGCTAAAGTTTTCAGGAATGGTAAAGAAATTTGTGTGGTGGTTGGACATCCTCAATTTGCTGAAGCAAAGAGAGAAGAAAAGGCAAGATTGAAGCAAGAAAAGAAGCAAGCTGCCCTAGATGTTAAAAAGGTTAAATAAAAGAAATAGCAAGCTGCTATCTTGGCCAAGCTACAAGCTGTGAAACCAACACAACAAATTCCTGCTCAGCCATCTGAAATCACTGAATCTCAAGATCCAAAGAAGCAAGTTGAACCACAACAGAAGAAATCTCACAGATACAAGGAATTGGCCAAAAGAACCAAAAGGAAATTGAACTTTGTTGGTAAGGAATTGAAGGATCAGTTTCCCAAGGAATCCATTCCAATTACAACTCAATCATCAAAACCCTCAGTGGTATTTGAAGACATTAAGGTGGTGGATCATTACAAGTACATTCATAGTGAACCTATTGTGCCTAAGGATGAATCAATAGACTGGGAAAGTCTACCAATTCCTGACTTCAATTTGCCAATCCTTAACAAGCCAAAGAGAACAAAGTCAAGAGCAGTCAAGAAAGTGAAGCTGTCACCTCTCAAATCCAAATCTCTAACCAAAGCTCAACCCAAAGTCAAAAAAGGAGATTACATGTTCTTATGTGACATCAAGGAATTCTCTGATCTAAACCTCTATCTAGATGAACTGGAAGAATTTAGAGGGATTGATGCCTACAGGAATCTACCTGAAAGGTTAATTTTCAAGTACAAGGGAGGAAAGAAGATTCAATGGCCACTTCACAAGATCCTTCAAGAAAGCCAATCTGTGTTGATAAAGGTTTATTCATCATTCAAGAAGAACTTTGGATTCAATGTAACTGCAAGAGGACTTGTTCTAAAGAAGATTGAAGAACTGAGGAGTATTAGAGCTAAAGATGCACTCCTAAAGACTCTAACTATTCCTTACACAGGGAGTGGAGTGCATCTAAGGCCCTACTGGCTGATGGAGTTCATAGATGACAAAGGAGTTAGAAGATTTTTCAGATTAGAAGACCAATTGAGCATCTCTAGCAATGAGACTCTTTTGGAAATGCAAGAAAAGCTAAATCTCTCAGAATCTGATGAACTGGAATTCCACAGACAACTCCAAAATCAGATAGAAGAAAACAACAGAAAGCTTGGAAAGAGATCCAGATCTTCAAGGAATTAGATTAATCTGCTCAGGCTAGAGGAGCACCTTGAAAATGACTGTGAGCTAATCTTTGTGCATTTTGTTATTTGAAGCACTTTACAGTATTATCTACTTACTTTTAAAGTTGTATTTTTAGGGTGTTTTGTTATCATCAAGTTTCTCTTAATTTATGGCTACAATTCCAGTAGACATAAATTGGGGGAGATTGTTGTGGATATGTTGTGAACTTGATGATTTCATTAACAAAACATCTTAGTAGATTTTACTTAGTGAAAAATGTAGCACTCGACGTATAAGGAATATAGTCCCGACGGATGACTCAATATAGTCCCGACGGATAATGATTTATTATCCATTGAGTGAGTAGCTTGTGTAATAATGAGTCTGTAGCACATTTCTGCATACACCTTGTTTAAATTCTGTAGTAGCACTCAAGTCATGTTGACTTTAATTAGATATGCAGAATAGGTTGATTAATTGTACATAGATGATGTCTTGTAATTCTGCATAAATGAAATGAGGTCAAGTGCCAGATAGCTACCCGACGGATAAACAACAATGCCACTCGATGGATGATCAACAAGGCAACCCGACGGATGATCATGTACCCGACGGATAATTAATTCAAACATCTGTTGACAGTGACAACACAGTCACATGCGTCGAGTGTATGCAAAAGGAACGTAGAAGCCTATTCAACTGGGTTTTAGAGAACAAAGAAGCATTGCCATTTCCATGCTATTATGAAGATATTCAAAGATGCTGGAATAGAGTAATGAAGCACCATAGTATTAGACTTGATAGGTTTTGTTTTATTATCTTGTCTTATTACTTTGTAATCTTGGTGATATATAAACCAAGAAGTAGCAAATAGAACAACTGAACAAGACTAAGAATATTATCTCTGAGAAACAATTATAAGCTGCATCCTTAGTATTTCTCTATAAACTTAGTTGTTCTCTGTGAGCTAATCTTGCTACACAGGGTTCTCTTGATATGATATATATCTCTGGTGGATACATTCAAATCCACCAGAAAGTTTTTAAAGACTTGTGTTTTTTAATTACCTGTGTTTTGATTTTACTAACTTCTTATTCCGCACTTTGCAAATCAAACACTTATATATTATTAAGATAGAACATTTTATATTTTTGAAAAAGGTTCAAGAATTCCATTCAACCCCCCTTCTGTAATTCTTGTTGCATTGTTAGGGACTAACAATTGGTATCAGAGCAAGCTCTTAAAGAACAAAGAGTTTAAAGATCACAACAAACAGCAAGATGAACAAGAAGGATGTAGGAGTCAAGATTCCTTTTATGGACAAAGATAATTACCATCACTGGAAGGTAAAAATGCATCTTCACTTACTTTCTCAAGATGAGACTCATGTAGATTGCATAGAGTGAGGCCCTCATGTACCAATGAGAGCTGCAACTGGAAATGAGCCATCAGTTCCCAAGCCAAGGCATGAATGGTCAGATCCTGATATTGAACAACTTACTTACAAAGCATGATGGGAGAACTAACTTACTTTCTTGGTTTGCAAGTTAAGCAAGTTAGTGATGAAATATTCATTAGTCAAACTAAATACATTCATGACCTTTTAAAGAAGTTTGAACTAATGGATTGCACAACTGCAAAAACTCCCATGGCCACTGCAACTAAGCTTGAATTAAACACTGCAGAAAAGTCTGTGGATATTTCAAGCTATAGGGGCATGGTTGGCTCACTTCTGTACTAACAGCTAGTAGACCAGATATAATGTTTGCTACTTGTCTTTGTGCTAGATTTCAGGTTGATCCTAGAGAATCTCATTTAGTAGCTATTAAGAGAATTTTCAGATATCTCAAGTAAACACCAAAACTTGGTATTTGGTACCCTAGAGATTCTGGTTTTGATCTAACTGGTTATTCAGATGCAGATTATGCAGGTTGTAAAATAGACAAAAAAAGTACAACAGGAACCTGTCAATTTCTAGGGTACAAGCTTGTGTCCTGGTTCAGTAAAAAGCAAAATTTAGTTTCTACTTCTACAGCTGAAGCTGAATATATTGCTGCTGGTAGTTGCTGTGCACATATTTTATGGATGAAAAACCAATTATTGGACTATGGTCTACAAGTGGATAGGATTCCTATTTTATGTGATAACATAAGTGCAATTGCCATCACTGAAAATCTAGTACAACATTCAAGGACAAAGCACATAGACGTCAAGTACCACTTTATAAGGGAACATGTGATGAATGATATTGTGGAACTGCTTTTTGTTCCAAGTGAAGAGTAGCTTGCAGATATATTTACCAAGCCACTTGATGAATCCACCTTTTCAAGGTTGGTAAGTGAATTAGGTATGCTTAATTATTCTTGAATCATTTCAGATTTTTTGCAAGTTGTTATGCAGCCATAAATTTATTTAATCTTTCTATTTTGATGAAATTTTGGCTAAGTCAAAATTTACATCCCGACGGATGCTCATTATCCATCGAGTTTGATCATCCATCGGAATAAAATTTATCTATAAAAATCAATTATTTTTCTGGAATATTTTAGAACTCAACGGATAACTGTTTTATCTTCATCCGTTGAACTGTTTCAAACCTAGCCGTTAATTCTCTAAAAATTATCCATCGAGTATACTTAAAGTTTGTAAGCATAACACGACGGGTAAGTGACATATTTTTTTACAGTTTATTCATTTTTTTTAAAATGACTATTTTGGGCAATTTTTATTGATCCTTTATTTCACTTTATTATTTTTGTCAGTTTATCTCTGAGATAGTATAAAAGCTAAATTCTTTTTCATTCTTTTCTTTTATCATTCTCAAGATTCAATTGCTCTAATTTTTTCTTCTCAAAAGCAAACTCTCTCTCTGCAAACTTTCAAATCTTTAGCAATGGCACCTGTAGTGAAAATCATGTCTCAAACCGGTTATATCTATGAGAAAAACAACTTTTCAGCTTTAGTAAACAAGGAGATTCAACAGTCTGGTGACTACCACAAAATGATGGATTTTGTGAAGAAGTGCAAACTCAACTATGCCATGCTCCATCACTTTCACCCAAAAGGTAAGCAGTTTTGCATAAATAGTGATATTGTCAAAACATGCTTTAGGATTCCTGATAATACTGTAACTGCTTCACACACAGACACTGACATTGTTAACATGCTTAACTCTATGGGCTATGCACTCACTACCTCTAAGTTAAGTTAAATTAGAAGGTTGGGTCTTAGGAAAGAATGGAGTTATCTGTGTGATGTGGTAACTAAAGTGTTTTATGGTAAGATTAGCAATTTTGATTATATCAATATATCCATGCTTAACATGCTAGTTACTGATAAGTATTTCAATTTCAGTGACTTGGTTTTGTTTGAGTTAGGCTTCAAGTTAAGAGAACTTAATAAGAGAGGTAAAAGTGTCTATTATGCTTGATTTTTTATGATGCTTACTAACCATCTTATTGAGAATATTGTGATTGAGAACCCAACTAACAAGCTGAATTGTTGGGTTCAAGAAAAAAGAATAATTGCAGATCTTAATAGAGCAAATCATCACAAGAAGGTACCCTTAGACTATTTTCCAGTAATGGAGGACCTCAGGTAAGTGAGGTAGTTTCTTCCGTCTCTACTCTTCCAACCTCACACATTTCCTTGCCTTCTAGTGTAGCTATGGCATCTGTGCCAATGACCAAACAGATGCCTACCCAAGCTGTCAAAACTAAAATTCCAAAATCCAAAGCTAAGAAAGCCCCTTCTGATTTCTTTCAAAATAAATCAGTTGTAAAATCTACTAAACCTAAAGAGGGGAGTGTGAAGGAGGGTAAGAAAGTTGAGGGACAGGGTGAAAATCAAAGAAGCCCTAAGAATAAGGTTGGAGAGGTGAGTGTTTCCCAGCCTAGCCACACTACAGTTTCTCAACAAACTGTAGTCCTTAAAAAGGATTTAAGCTCATTACTAGTTGCATCCTCTCAAAAGGATGTGACTATTGAACAAAGCTCTCAGCCAAGAGCACAGGCCAAGAGGGTAAGGGACACTAGCTCACCCCAAACTTATGCCGAAAAGAAGAAATCTAAACCAACTGGGGATGCACAGAGCACACACTTAATGCAAACTGGTGCTAAAGACCCAGTCACTGCACCTTCTCAAAGTCAGATTGATGTGGCTCTAATAAATATGGAGTCACAGCCAAAATCTCTCATAATTGAAGCACCTGATACACCAAATTCTCCCACACACTCACTGAATGTTGACATGATCAATACATCACTTCCAAATTCTCCATCTTTAACTCTCTTGGAGAAGCCAAAAATCCAAGTAAGTGAGCATCATCTTTTAGATGATTTGTTGGCTCATTTACCATTCCTTTTGGTGATTGTTGAGACATCTTTGCCAAAATTTTCATCAATCTGCACAGAGTCTACAATCTCCACTCCAAACTCTTTTATTTCTACTATCCTGATGGATATTCATCATCCGTCGAGTAGTGATTGTATCCCGACGGATAAGCCTAACAGCAGTCATCCGTCGGATAGCCATACTACTAACCCGATGGATATTCTTCATCCGTCACGTGTCTCTGCATAACTTCAAATTTCTTCAATTCTTACAAGTGCAGAAGACTTAATAGTAGTGCAATCACTCTTAGGACTGAGGGAAGGGAATGATTTGAGTGAGAGTCTGGGTTGCTCCCAGGAAAAAGGAGAGAAAAAGAGTGAACAAATACAGACCATTTCTTCAGGACTGGCAAAAGTGAGAGAGAGGAGTCCCACCTTAGATGGTGAAGGTGAGAGTGTGAGGGTGGGGAGCCAAGGGGAGCCCTTGATGCAAAAATAGAAAGAAATTTAGAGAAATGCAGGTACAAGAGGAATAAGGATGGATATCATTGCTAGTAAGTCAATGAATGCCAATGATGCAGACATTGAGAGACTATCTCAACATAATCAAGATGTTATAAGTTCCATCTCTTTGGATGCTGAGGCATTTACTCATCTTGTTCCAGCATATCAATTTTTGGCTGAACAGGGCAATGAACATGTAGAAAGAATACTGAACTTGGTGCGCACCACCTAGTCAATGTAAAGAACTAAGGATGCCATCACAGCTATGGCACCTAGAGATGATGCTGATGTTGACTATGGGACTGGGGAATCTGCTGATTTCTTTGGTGATGCAAGTTAAGAGGGGTCACTGAACATAGGGGGAGAAGTAGGCCCTAGTTCCTGATCTGGTATGCCATCTTGGGCATTTTCAAAGCAATGTGATGAACACTATTTCAAGACCACCCTCATTCAACTTATAAGTCAGACACACTATGCTCTTCAATCCACAACAAATATCAGCACCAAGAAGCTCCTACAGGCACACCTTGCTTCTCTTCAATTACAATAAATCCAAGGCTTTTAACACAATTAGGATGTCACTTCTATCAAGAATGAGATTGATCAAATGAAAAAGGACATTTCTGAAAGGTTGGATTCTAAACTTCCAGAAGCTACAATGCTTGATATTAAGAGACAACTCAGGAAGAGTTCTGATCTTGCCACAAAGATAGATTCCTTGGATACCAGAATGGCTGCAATAGAAGCTTCTCTAACAGCTATACATCTACATCAAGCTCAGCAAACTCAACTGCTACAATAACTAGTGGCTACACACTCTTCATCATCCACTAACTTGATGATAACAAAATGGGGGAGAAAAGCTCAAGTGAGGGGGAGGGGGAGAAAGGCTCAAGTAAGGGGGAGGTTCAGCTAAACATACAAGTCAGCAAAGTGATTGTGCCAACAATTGCTTTCACAAAGCCACCGGTGTTGGATAGCATTGATCTAATCCAAATAGCAGCTGAAAAGCTTAAGCCAAAGTCAAATCTTAAGATGCTTGATGTTATAGCTTTAGAGAAGGAACTAAAAGAAAAATGGAGAAAGATAGATGCAGATATTTAACAAAAGCTTGGGCTAATTCAGAAGCCAGACAAAACATTCATTCATCACTCTAAAGTCAAGAACATTTATGTGAATGAAATTAGTATGAATTATCTGGAAAAAGGCCAAACATCTTGCATCAAATCTCCAAAAGAGATTTCATCATGAAGCCTAAAAAAACTATTCAAAGTTTTCAGACAAAAATCCCGTGGATACTGTGTATGAGACACCTAGGCCTGATGAGAAGAAGCTGCTGGCTAGGTCAATTGCCTTCTACAAAGATCCAACTGATTCAGTACTAAAAAGAAGATTAACAAATATTTACAGAAATGGTAAGGAAATTTGTGTGGTGGCTGGACACCCCATGTTTGTAGAAGCTAAGAAGGAAGAGAAAGAGAGAATCATGCAAGAAAAGAAGCAAGCTACTTTGGATGCTAAAAAGCTTAAACAAAAGAAGAAGCAAGCTGCTATCTTGGCCAATCTTCAAGCTGTAAAAACCACAACAGAAATTCCTGTACAACCAACTGTAATTACTGAACCTAAGGATCTGAAAGTGCAAGAAGAACCATAACAGAAAAGAAGATTCAGATATAAACTCCATTCCAAGAGGAAATTGAACTTTAGTGATGAGGAAAAGGAAGACCATATTCCCAAAAAGCCTACAACTACAACTCATACATCAAAACCCTCAGTGGTATTTGAAGAATTCAAAGTGGTTGATCCAACAACGAATATTCATGGTGAGCCAATTGTTCATAAGGATGAGCCAGTAGACTGGGATAGTTTGCCAATTCCTGAGCTAAATTTACCCATCTTCAAGACAAAAAAGACAAAGAGAAGAGCTAGCAAGAAAGTGAATCCAGTTATTCTCAGATCCAAGACACCTATCAAAACTAAATCTACAGTCAACAAGGGAGACATGTTGTACATCTGTGACATCAAGGAATTTTCTGACATAAACCTTTACTTAGATGAATTGGAAGAAGTTAAAAGAATTGATGCACACAGACATCTCCCTGAAAGGCTGGTATTCAAATACAAGGGAGGAAGAGAGATCATATGGCCACTTCACAGGATTCTTCTAGAAAGCCAATATGTGTTAATAAAGGTGTACTCTTCATTCAAAAAGAACTTTGGATACAATATGACAACAAGAAGATTAGTTCTAAAGAAGATTGAGGAGCTGAGGAGTAATAGAGCCAAAGATGCACTACCAAAAACTCTGTCAATTCCCTTCACAGGAAAGAGAGTGCATATGAGGCCCTATTGGCTGATGAAATTCAGGGATGAAAAAAGAGTTGGAAGATTCTTCAGATTGGAGGACCAATTGAGTATGTCTAGCAATGAGACTCTTTTGGAAATACAGGAAATGCTAAATCTCTCAGAAGCTGATGAACTTGAATTCCACAAACAACTCCACAATCAAATTGAAGAAAATAACAGAAGGCTTGGAAAGAAATCCAGACAATCAAGGAAATAGATCTATCTGCTCAGATTAGAGGAGCACTTGATAATTATTGTGAGCAATTTCTTTGTGTACTTTACATTGTTCAATTTTCAGTAAATTATAGTACTTATCAGTTTTATCTACTATTTTTCAATCTGTATTTTTAGGATATTTTGTTATCATCAGGTTTCTCTTAATTTATGGCTACAATTCCAGTAGACATAAATTGGGGGAGATTGTTATGAATATATTGTGTACTTGATGATAAGCTAAACAAAATACCTTAGTAGATTTAACTTAGTGAATTTTGAAGCACCCGACGAATGATCAATTATAGTCCCGACGGATGATTCAATATAGTCCTGACAGATGACTAATTGATATACATCGGGTGAGTAGCTTATGTAACAATAAGTAATGTAGCACATTTCTGCAAGCAACTTTGTGTAGATTCTGTAGTAGCATATGAGTCATGTTGACTGCTAGTAGATATGCAGAATAGGTTGATTAATTATAAATATAAGATGTCTTGTAATTCTGCATAAATGAAATGGAGTCAAGTGTCAAATAGATACCCGACGGATGATCAACAAAGCTACCCGACGGATAACAAACATGTACCCGACGGATGATGTTAGGAATCTGTTGTGTACTTGATGATAAGCTAAACCAAACACCTTAGTAGATTTAACTTAGTGAATTTTGTAGCACCCGACGGAAGATCAACTATAGTCTCGATAGATGATTCAATTTTGTCCCGACGGATGACTAACTGATATCCATCGGGTGAGTAGCTTATGTAACAATAAATACTATAGTACATTTCTGCAAACAACTTTGTATAGATTCTGTAGTAGCTTATGAATCATGTAGACTGCTAGTAGATGCGCAGAATAGGTTGATTAAATGTAAATATAAGACATCTTGTAATTCTGCACAAATGAAATGGAGTCAAGTGATAAATGGCTACCCGACGGATGATCAACAAAGCCACCCGATGGATGATCAACAAGGCTACCCGACGGATAACAAGCATGTACTCGACGGATGATCAATTCAAATATCTGTTGACAGTGACAACACAGTCACATACGTCGATTGTTTGTAAAAGGAATGTGGTAGCCTGTTTAGCAGGGTTTGAGAACAAAGAAGCATTGCCATTTCCATGCTATTATGAAGATATTCAAAGATGCTGGAATAGAATAGTGAAGTAGCATGGAGTTAGACTTGATAGGTTTTGTTTTATTATCTTGTCTTATTACCATGTAAACTTGGTGATATATAAACCAAGTATAGCAAGTAGAACAACTAACAAATAGACTAAGAAAATACATTCTCAGAGAAACATTTGTAAGCTGTATCCCGTAACATTTCTCTAAGTTTAGTTGTTCATATTTGTAACTACATCTGTGAGCTATTCAAGCTTCACAGGGTTCTCTCAATATATATATATATCTCTGGTGGATACATTCAAATCCACCGGAAAGTTTTAAAGACTTGTGTTTTTATTACTTGTGTTTTGATATATGTAATTCTTTCATTCCGCACTTTACAAATCAAACACTTATATATTATCGAGTTAGAACATTTTTCATAAATCTCCAAAGAAGCCAGAATTACATTCAACCCCCCCATTCTATAATTCTTGTTGTACTGTTAGGGAATAACAATTGCTATCAGAGCAAGCTCTTGAAGAACAAAGAGTTTAAAGATCACAACGAAACAACAAGATGAACAAGAAGGATGTTGGAGTGAAAATTCCATTTCTGGACAAAGATAATTATCACCACTGGAAGGTGAAGATGCACCTACATATTCTTTCTCAAGATGAGGCCTATGTGGATTGTCTAGAGAGAGGTCCTCATGTGCCAATGAGAGATGCAACAGGCAATGAACCATCTATTCCCAAGCCTAGGCATGAATGGTCAGATCCTGATATTGAGCAAGTCAGGAAAGACAAGAAGGCCATGAATATATTATTCAATGGAGTTGATGGTAATATGTTTGATAACATCATCAACTGCAAAACAACCAAGGAGGTTTGGGACACAATTCAGATTATATGTGATGGTACTGAGCAAGTAAGGGAGAATAAGATGCAGTTGCTAATTCAACAATATGAGCACTTTCATTGTGAAGATAGTGAGTCTCTCACTGATATTTTTAATAGATTTCAGAAACAACTAAATGCTCTGAAGTTGCATAGAAGAGTCTATCAGACAAAAGACTCCAATCTCAAGTTCCTTAGATCTCTTCCAAAGGAGTGGAAACCAATGACAGTCTCACTGAGAAATTCTCAGGACTACAAGGGGTTTATCTTGGATAGACTGTATGGCATCCTGAAAACTTATGAGCCTGAAATAGAGCAAGATGAGAGGATGGAGAAAGGAAGGAAGAAAGGAGGGTCCATAGCACTGGTAGCTGAGTTGGAAAAGGAGAAGGAGGTGAAGGTAGAAGCTGTTGAGTATACTTCAATGGTCTGTGAAAATAGGGGTAAGGGGCTGGTAGCTGAAACTGAAGATCATTTTAGCCAAGATGATATGGATGATATTGATGAACATCTTGCATTGCTTTCCAGAAGATTTTCCAAGCTCAAGTTCAAGAAGAACTTTGGAGCAGCTAAGCCAAGTAGAAACATAGTGGATAAATCAAAATTCAAATGTTTCAAATGTGGCTTGGCAGGGCATTTTTCCAGTGAGTGTCAAAAGTTAGATTCCATCAAAAAGAAGTTTGTGCCTGTGGATTATAAACAAAAGTATTTTGAGTTGCTCAAGCAAAAGGAAAGGGCTTTCATTACACAAGAAAATGACTGGGCAGCAAATGGACTGGATGAGGATGAAGATGTCAGCTATGTCAATCTAGCCCTAATGGCCAAGTCTGATGAAATAGAAACAAGTTCTTCAAGTAATCAGGGAAATATAATGAATCTTTGGTACCTGGATAGTGGTTGTTCAAGGCACATGACTGGAGATTCTACCCTACTCACAGAGTTCAAGGAGAGAGCTGGCCTAAGTATTACTTTTGGAGATGACAGCAAGGGTCATACTGTGGGATATGACTTGATTTCAAAAGACAATGTCATCATTGAGGAGGTTGCCCTAGTGGATGGTCTCAAGCATAATTTGCTGAGTATCATCCAGCTTTGTGATAAGGGCAATTCAGTAACCTTCAATTCAGAATCCTGTGTTGTGTCTAACAAAAGAAGCAACAAAGTGGTTCTCACTGGTGTGAGAAGAGGAAATGTGTATCTAGTTGACTTTAACTCATCAAATGCAGAATATGATTTATCCTCATCCGTCGAATTATCTTATTCTTAGCCGTTGATTCTCTGAACATTATCCGTCGAGTATACTTACAAATTTTGCATTTGATGAGTTGAAGTCAGCTAGGTACACATTTCCTTTTCTCACTCCAGTGAGAACCACTTTGTTGCTCCTTTTGTTTGTCACAACACAGGCTTCAGAGTTGAAGTTTACTGAATTGCCTTTATCACATAGCTGGCTGATACTCAATAAATTGTGCTTGAGACCATCCACTAAGGCAACCTCCTCAATGATGACATTGTCTTTTGAAATCAAGCCATATCCCACAGTATAACCATTCCTGTCATCTCCAAAAGTAATACTTGGGCCAGCTCTCTCCTTGAACTCTGTGAGCAGGGTAGAATCACCAGTCATGTGTCTTGAACAACCACTATCTAAGTACCATAGATTCTTTCTGTTTCCCTGATTACTTGAAGAACTTGTCTCTGTTTCATCAGACTTGGCCATTAGGGCTAGATTGACATAGCTGACATCCTCATCCTCATCCAGACCATCTGCTGCCCAATCATTTTCTTGTGTAATGAAAGCCCTTTCCTTTTGTTTGAGCAACTTAAAGTATTTCTGTTTATAATCCACAGGCTCAAACTTCTTTTTGCTGGAATCTGACTTTCTACACTCACTAGCAAAGTGCCCTGCTAAGCCACATTTGAAACATTTGAATTTTGATTTATCCACCATATTTCTATTTGGCTTAGCTGCTCCAAAGTTCTTCTTGAACTTGAGCTTGGAAAATCTTCTAGAAAGAAATGCAAGATGTTCGTCAATATCCTCCATATCATCTTGGCTCAAAGAATCTTCATTTTCTGCTACCAGCCCCTTGCCCTTGTTTTCACAGACCTTTGAAGTTGATTTAACAACTTCCATCTTCATCTCCTTCTCTTTCTCTAACTCAACAACTAGTGCAATGGATCCTCCTCTCTTCTTTCCTCTCTCCATCCTCTCATCTTGCTCTATTTTAAGCTCATAAGTTTTCAGGATGCCAAACAGTCTCTCAAAGTAAACTCCTTGTAATCTTGAGAGTTTTTCAATGAGACTGTCATAGGTTTCCATTCCTTTGGAAGAGATCTAAGGAACTTAAGATTGGAGTCTTTTGTCTGATAGACCCTTCCATGCAACTTCAGAGCATTTAGTAGTTTTTGAAATTTACTAAAAATGTCAGTGAGAGACTCACTATCTTCACTATGAAAGTGCTCATTTTGCTGAATTAGCAACTGCATCTTATTTTCCCTGACTTGTTCAGTGCCATCACAGATAATCTGTATTATATCCCAAACTTCCTTGGCAGTTTTGCAATTGATGATGTTGTCAAACATGTCACCATCAACTCCATTGAACAGAATATTCATGACCTTCTTATCCTTCCTGACTTGTTCAATATCAGGATCTGACCATTCATGCATTGGCTTGGGAACTGATGGCTCATTTCCAGTTGCAGCTCTCATTGGTACATGAGGGCCTCTCTCTATGCAATCTATATAAGCCTCATCTTAAGAAAGTAAGTTAAGATGCATTTTTACCTTCTAGTGATGGTAATTATCTTTGTCCAGAAAAGGAATCTTGACTCCTACATCCTTCTTGTTCATCTTGCTGTTTGTTATGATCTTTAAACTCTTTGTTCTTCAAGAGCTTGCTCTGATACCAATTGTTAGTCCCTAACAATGCAACAAGAATTACAGAAGGGGGGTTGAATGAAATTCTTGAACCTTTTTCAAAAATATAAAATGTTCTATCTTAATAATATATAAGTGTTTGATTTGCAAAGTGCGGAATAAAAAGTTAGTAAAATCAAAACACAAGTAATTAAAAAACACAAGTCTTTAAAAAATTTCTGGTGAATTTGAATGTATCCACCAGAGATAAATATCATATCAAGAGAACTCTTTGTAGCAAGATTAGCTCACAACTGCTTACAAATATGAACAACTAAGTTTACAGAGAAATGCTAATGATGCAGCTTACAATTGTTTCTCTGTGATAATGTTCTTAGTCTTGTTCAGTTGTTCTATTTGCTACTTCTTGGTTTATATATCACCAAGATTACAAAGTAATAAGACAAGATAATAAAACAAAACCTATCAAGTCTAATACTATGCTGCTTCATTACTCTATTCCAGCATCTTTGAATATCTTCATAATAGCATGGAAATGACAATGCTTCTTTGTTCTCTAAAACCCAGTTCAATAGGCTTCCACATTCCTTTTGCATACACTCGACGCATGTGACTGTGTTGTCACTGTCAACAGATGTTTGAATTGATTATCTGTCGGGTACATGATCATCCGTCGGATTGCCTTGTTGATCATCCGTCGAGTGGCATTGTTGTTTATCCGTCGGGTAGCTATCTAGCACTTGACTTCATTTCATTTATGCAGAATTACAAGACATCATCTATGTACAATTAATCAACCTATTCTGCATATCTAATTAAAGTCGACATAACTTGAGTGCCACTACAGAATCTAAACAAGGTGTATGCAGAAATGTGCTACAAACTCATTATTACACAAGCTACTCACTCGATGGATAATAAATCATCATCCGTCGGGACTATATTCCTTATCCGTCGAGTGCTAAATTTTTCACTAAGTAAAATCTACTAAGGTGTTTTGTTAATGAAATCATTAAGTTCACAACATATCCACAACAATTAGCTCTAGATGAAGAGGCCTCATTGTTGTCTTGATGTGTGACTGAGTTTTGATTATTAGAAACTCCCCCTGAGTTTGTGAATCTTTGATTTGAGAAAGGAGAATTTTCTGTAAGTGATCTATTCTGACTTTCAGCTTCTTTTGATGACGGATGAGGCTAATTGTCTCCTGACGAATAAAGCAGATTGTCTCCCGACGGATGAAGCATTTTGCAACTCGACAGATGTTGAATTTTGTGCTTCATTTATAGTAGATTTTTCTGCATTATCCTTATTCACTGTTTCTTGATCACTTTCGTCATCACTGTCATCACTAACCATCTCCACATTATCAAACTTGAGGCTTTCATGAGAAACTTCATCTTGTAGTCCTTCAATCTTTTTATCATCAAACACAACATGTATTTATTCCATAACAATGTTGGTTCTCAGATTGTAGACTCTATATGCTTTTCCCACAGCATATCCAACAATAATTCCTTCATCTGCTTTAGCATCAAACTTCCCATGTTGATCAGTTTGACTTCTTAAGATATAACATTTGCAGCCAAAGACATGAAGAAAATTTAGAGTTGTCTTCTTGTTCTTGAACAATTGGTATGGTGTCATACACTTTGCTTGATTAATCAAAGAAATGTTCTGAGTGTAGCAGGCAATATTCAAAGCTTTAGCCCAGAAATATGTTGGTAACTTTGATTCTTCAAGCATTGTCCTTGCAGCTTCAATAAGAGATATGTTCTTTCTTTCCACTACTCCATTTTGTTGTGGAGTTCTTGCTGCAGAAAACTCATGCATTATCCCATTCTCTTCACAAAATGATCTTATCACAGAATTCTTGAACTCAGTTCCATTGTCACTCCTGATTCTTCTTACTTTGAAATCAGGATGATTGTTGACTTGCCTTATGTGATTGATGATGATTTCACTAGCCTAATCTTTAGACTTTAGGAAATATGTCCAAGAGAAATTTGAGAAATCATCTACAAGTACTAGGCAAAATCTTTTCCTTGAGATGGATAACACATTGACTGGTCCAAACAAATCCATGTGTAGCAATTGCAAAGGTTCTTCAATTGTTGAATCAAGCTTCTTTCCGAATGATGCTTTAATCTACTTTCCCTTTTGGCAGGCATCACACAGTTCATCCTTAGAAAACTCCACTTGAGGAATGCCTCTAACCAGTTCTTTCTTGACAAGCTCATTTATGGTCTTGAAGTTTAGACGGGACAGCTTCTTGTGCCATAGCCAACTTTCATCTTGACTTGCTTTACTGAGAAGAAAAGTAACAGATTCTGTATATGATGAGTTAAAGTCAGCTAGATACACATTTCCTCTTCTTACTCCAGCGAGAACCACTTTGTTGCTTCTTTTGTTTATCACAACACAGGCTTCTGAGTTGAAGGTTACTGAATTGCCCTTATCACAAAGCTGGTTGATACTCAACAAATTGTGCTTGAGACCATCCACTAGGGCTACCTCTTCAATGATGACATTGTCTTTTAAAATCAAACCATATCCAACAGTATAACCCTTGTTGTCATCTCCAAAGGTAATACTTGGGCCAGCTCTCTCCTTGAAATCTGTGAGCAGGGTAGAATCTCCAGTCATGTGCCTTGAACAACCACTATCCAGCTACCAAAGATTCTTTCTGTTTACCTGCACACATCAAAACCAAATCAAGTTGATTTTGGTACCCAAGTTTCCTTGGTCCTGCCTTGTTAGCTTTCTTCTTTGGTTTCTTAGGTTTGATCTCATTTGAGTTGGTAATTTCTGATTCATTCTTAGTCATTTGAGTTGGACCTTTGAAACCAGTCATTAAAATAGAATTATCATGCACATTTTGATTAACAGGGAAAGGCATGCTATTTGCAAACATGTTATTCCAGTAAGGCATGCTAAATGCCATTTGAGGCATACTAAATGCAGTATAATAAGGATTAGGTGTAAATGGCATATTAGAAAATTGTGCATTTATATTCTGAGCAGACATAGCATTCATAGGCATAGAAGGCATGGCGGTCATGTTGGAAAAGAAGATGGTACAGACATAGGAGTAGGCATGGCAATTTTGCAATTAATAGACAAGTGATTAATACTACCACACTTAACACAAATTTTTCTTGGAGCATATTTATCAGGTGTGTAGTTGCTATATTTGTTAATCCCTACTTTCCCATTTCTATTATTTTTTTTTAGCTTCTGTTTTAATCTCAATCTTCTCCAATCTGTCATTCAATTGCTTGATAGACATTTGACCAACATTAACTTTCTTCTCCTTCTTCACTTGACTTGATTCTCCTGGAACAAAGTTTTTGGAAACTGATCCATATTTCTCATTCAGCTTGGCAAGTTTGGTTTTGCTCACAGGTTTGCTTACAGTCGACGCATGAGGATTTGTGTCACTCGACGAATAATCCTTTTGATTATCCGACGGATGACTCTCATCATCCATCAAGTCCACATCTGTTAGAAATCCTTCAACCAAATTGGATTCCGGCTTCTCCTTACTCCTTTTCTAGGCTGTATCATAAAAGGACTCAATACCTTGAACTTTAGTGATTTGAGCATGGACATCTCTGGATGATTTTCATGCCTTAATCACCTCTTGTTCTCGTCCAAGTTGCTTCTTCAAAATCTCTTCTTTCTTCAAGGACTCAGTTAATTCATCCTTAGCAATCTTACTTCTATTCTCAATTTCTCAAATTAAATAAACTGAGACTCTAACACATTATTCCTTTCACTTAAAAACAAATTATTTTCTTTAATTTTAGCATTTTCTTTGGTGAGAGACTTAAGTGTAACACGCAAATGATATAATTCTGTGGACATGTCATTTATAGCATCATTACACTCAGCTTTAGAGAAATGTGCTAGGTTAGTGGTGATTACCTGATTACTTGAAGAACTTGTTTCTGTTTCATCAGACTTGGCCATTAGGGCTAGATTGACATAGCTGACATCCCCATCTTCATCCAAACCATCAGCTGCCCAGTCATTTTCCTGTATAATGAAAGCCCTTTCCTTCTGCTTGAGCAACTCAAAATACTTCTGTTTATAATCAACAGGCTCAAACTTCTTTTTACTGGAATCTGACTTTCTACACTCACTGGCAAAGTGCCCTGCCAAGCCACATTTGAAATATTTGAATTTAGATTTATCCACCATGTTTCTATTTGGCTTGGCTGCTCCAAAGTTCTTTTTGAACTTGAGCTTGGCAAATCTTCTGAAAAGGAATGCTAAATGCTCATCAATATCATCCATGTCATCTTGGCTTAAATTGTCTTCATTTTCAGCTACCAGCCCTTTACCCTTGTTCTCACAGGCCTTTGAAGTAGACTCAACAGCTTCTACCTTCATCTCTTTCTCTTTCTCCAACTCAGCAACCAGTGCTATGGATCCTCCTTTATTCCTTCCTTTCTCCATCCTCTCATCTTGCTCTATTTCAAGCTCATAAGTTTTCAAGATGCCATACAGTCTTTCAAAAGTAAACTCCTTGTAATCTTGAGAGTTTCTCAATGAGACTGTCATTGGTTTCCATTCCTTTGGAAGAGATCTAAGGAACTTGAGATTGGAGCCTTTTTTCTGATAGACTCTTCCAAGCAACTTCAGAGTATTTAGTAGTTTTTGAAACCTACTAAAAATGTCAGTGAGAGACTAACTATCTTCACAATGAAAGTGCTCATATTGCTGAATTAGCAGCTGCATCTTATTCTCCCTTACTTGCTCAGTACCATCACAGATAATCTGAATTGTGTTCCAAACCTCCTTGGCTATCTTGCAGTTAATGATGTTATCAAACATATCACCATCAACTCCATTGAATAATATATTCATGGCCTTCTTGTCTTTCCTGACTTGCTCAATATCGGGATCTGACCATTCATGCCTAGGCTTGGGTACAGATGGTTCATTCCATGTTGCAGCTCTCATTGGTACATGATGACCTCTCTCTATGCAATCCACATAGGCCTCATCTTGAGAAAGAAGATGTAGGTGCATCTTCACCTTCCAATGGTGATAATTTTTTTGTCCATAAATGGAATCTTAACTCCAACATCCTTCTTGTTCATCTTGCTGTTTGTTGTGATCTTTAAACTCTTTGTACTTCAGAAGCTTGCTCTAATACCAATTATTATTCCCTAGCAATACAACAAGAATTACAGAAGGGGGGTTGAATGTAATTCTGGCTTCTTTTTGAGATTTTTCAAAACTGTTCTAACTCAATAATATATAAGTGTTTGATTTGCAAAGTGCGGAATGAAAGAATTATATAAATCAAAATACAAGCAATAAAGACACAAGTCTTTAAAACTTTCTGGTGGATTTGAATGTATCCACCAGATATATATATATATATATATATATATATATATATATATATATCGAGAGAACCCTATGAAGCTTGAATAGCTCACAGCTGCTGTTACAAGTGAACAAACAAACTACAGAGAAATTTTTAACAGGTACAACTTTATCTATTTCTCTTCTAAAATGTGTTTGCTTCGTTGTTTGTTCTACTAGCTACACTTGGTTTATATATCACCAAGTTTACATGGTAATAAGATAGGATAATAAAATAAAACCTATCAAGTCTAACTCCATGCTGCTTCACTACTCTATTTCAGCATCTTTGAATATCTTCATAATAGCATGGAAATGGTAATGCTTCTTTGTTCTCAAAAACCCTGCTAAATAGGCTGCCACATTCCTTTTGAAAACACTCGACGCATGTGACTGTGTTGTCACTATCAACAGATATTTGAATTGATCATCCGTCGTGTACATGCTTGTTATCCGTCGGGTAGCTTTGTTGATCATCCGTCTGGTAGCTATTTGATACTTGACTCCATTTCATTTATGCAGAATTATAAGATATCTTATATTTATAATTAATCAACCTATTCTGCATATCTACTAGCAGTCAACATGACTCATATGCTACTACAGAATCTGCACAAAGTTGCTTGCAGAAATGTGCTACATTACTTATTGTTACATAAGCTACTCACCCGATGGATATCAATTAGTCATCCGTCGGGACTATATTGAATCATCCGTCGGGACTATAATTGATAATCCTTCGGGTGCTACAAAATTCACTAAGTTAAATCTACTAAGGTGTTTTGTTTAGCTTATCATCAAGTACACAACATATTCCTAACATCAGTTGGATTGACAAGACTATAAAAAGCAGCTTGAAGAGTATAAGATCAAAGGCCAAGATTAATTGGCAAAGCAAAGTCTCAGATCGGCAAGATTAGAAAAGATACACTAAGCCAGAAATAGAAAGATTTGATTATCCAAAAATAGGGTTTAGTACATGCTATTGCATGGTGTAAAAACCAGTGTTACTGTTCTATAAAGTAAACACTGGATGCTTTATTTCGGAGTAACAATTAGATCGAAAAAATCTTGTATTCTCTCGTGGAAGAAGCTAAGCTCTTTATCAACAAAGAGACTAGAAATTTTGTAGCAAGACATTCTTAATTTCAATATAAAATTAAGTGAGTTCTGAAAGATCTGTGTTCACTATTGTTATATGTTTAATTTCAGTATTAACACATTTTACTACAAGGTTTAATTTACTTTGTTCATCAATATAAATAATTCAAGAAAAACAGAAAAAACACAAAAACACATTCACCTCCCATTTGTGTGTAATTCATTACCTAATAAGTGGTATCAGAGCAAAATCTGAAAGTAAATAGATTCAAGATCTTGGAAGAATGAATACACAGAAAATCAGTAGCATCAAAATCCCTACTTTTGATAAGACCAACTACACTCTATGGAAAAAGAAAATGTTGTTGTTATCAGGATGGCAAATCCACTATACATTCAGATTCTCAAAAATAGGCCTTTCACTCCTATGGTAAGAGTTGAGGAATCTACAGATGGATTCATGGTCATTCCAGCTCATTATGATCCTAAAGATCCTTCAGAATACATTGAGCCTGAGAAAAAAAAGTTTCCCTAGATAGTGGCTTGCAGCTGATCTTAATAGAGTCACTTGACAATGTAGTACAATAACATTGTCAAATGTGACACTGCTAAGCAGATCTGGAAAAAGATAGAGATACTTTTTGAAGGACCTGAGGAAGTTAGGTCAAATCAAAGAAGGATACTGATTTCACAATATGAGGGTTTCATGGCTAAGCCAAATGAAAGCATTACTAATGTGTTTGAAAGATTTAACAAGATGATTAATGACTTGCAGCTACATGATAAATATTATAAAGCTGAAGAAGTGAACTTGAAGTTTTTTCTCACACTCCCTGACCATTTGGAACAGAAAATTTCAGCAATCAGAGAAGGGAGAGACTTGAGCAGATTGACTCTGGAAGTTCTTTATGGAATTTTAAAAACATATGAATTGGAAATGATCAAAGGAAATCATTAAGAGTTGGTCAAGGGAATGTCGTAGATGGTTCAAGTGCTCTTATTATTAATGAAAGCCAGAACTCTAATGATGAGCCAAGATTCCAGACTCCAAGTGTCTCAACCAGTGAGAAAAGAAACAATGATTCACAATGTTTTTCATGTATCGATGCTTAAGAAGTATAATCCAGACTCCAGACATGTAATAGAATATGAGCCAATAGAGCTTCAGGCAGATTTGTCATATGTAGAGAGTCCAATAGAAATTCTAGAGGAAAGAGAGAAAGTATTGAGAAATAAACGGGTAAAGTTAGTAAGAGTATTGTGGAGAAACCCAAAGGTTGAAGAGTCAACTTGGGAGCTAGAAAGTGATATGAAAGAAAAGTACCCTCATTTGTTATTTTCTTAGGAGATTCTGAGGACAGAATCCTTTTAAGGGGGGAAGGATGTAATATCCGGGATATATCATGTAATTATTTTTGCTAATAGATAATTATTATGTATGTTCAGTATCTATTCTGTGAATTATTTGTTCAGTGTTATATGTGTCTGGATGTTTAAAAAATAATATTAATTGAGTATTTTAATTTTAATATATCCATAATAAAATATAGATAATTGTCATATCTTCCTAATTATTTTTATGTTGATTTATGATTTTATAGGAAATATATGGATTTTATAAAATCCTTTTCCGAGTATTTAAAAACTATTTTATACAATCGGGAACCAACCGACGTCATCCGTTTTTACGTTTTTATAACCTGAAACTTTTACGAGAATTCCTTCCTAATCTAATTGCAATATTCCGAGCATTTTCCATGTTTCGACTTTTTCGATCCGGCGTACGGTTTGTCCAGTGCGGGTCCTGGCGCAACATTTTCGATACATTATTCATTTCGGTAAATCAATAAAACTCGTATTTTCGATAAACGGGATCTTTTTATTAAACTAACACAATTATCACCTCATAATACGTGTAACCAGGCACTGAGACCAAGACCGCAGTACACATTGTACTGGTTTGGATAATTATCCCGAAAACCGGTACCGTTTGGATCAGTTTTTATAAATAAATATACCATTTTATATCCGGAATGATCCAACGGGATACAAATTTTCCGTAATTATAAATAGCCTTTACCGCATTTTATTTCGTACCAAAAATTATTTGCAGACAGTAATTACATAATTTTCCAGAGAAAATTTATATATTCATAAACCTTTCTGAAAATCAAACCAACAATCGGAGGTGTTACCGGAATCCGTTTGGAAAGCTCGAGTACTCAAAACGAAGGTCTTGAGGTGTACTATCAGAATCTGTGTTCCATATCACTACAGAATCAAAGGTTTATTTTCTGGAAATTTATTTATTTTCGAATTATTTTGATTAAAAATATGAATTTTTGTTCGGATGATTGTTTGGATGATTTGATGCTTGCATGTTGTAGATGGTGTTTTCCTGATGATTTTCATATGTCATATGACTGACTTGGAATTCAATAACATGTTCAAAATTGAGTTTAATCTTCGAATTTTAAAATTAGGGTTTATAACCCGTATGAATGTTTTTAATTGAATTTGGGGGTTTTTTTATTTCGGGATATATAGATATTGTGGTATAGTGGGTTGTGTTCCTTATCAAATTTGCAATTGAATCGTATAAGTCTTGCTAATTGACGAGGTCCGTAGAGGAGGGAGTTGTGATTTTAAAGTTACGTCGAGTTCGCCGGAATCCGGCGAACTTCCCGACCATTTTCCGGCCAACTCAGGAATTGTTAGTATGAGTTGATGGCATGGTTGTGTTCCTGGTGTTGTGTAGATGTGATCTGGAGGTGGTGGTGGCCTGAGCATCCCTAGATCAATTTCTCCGGCGAAACAGGGTGTTTTCCGGCGACCCCCTGTCAAATTACAGTTTAGTACCTGGACCTTTGGGGACGATGCAGTTTGGTCCCTAAAGTTTCCAGAGTTTGGAAGAATAGGATTCCTGTTTTAAAAATGTTTAAAAATCATATTCTCCATTTATTTTAATTATAAAAATTTGTTTTTAATTTCGGAAAATTCCAAAAATTATTATTTTAATTCCAAAAATTATTTTTAATTCGAAAATAAATCTGAATTAATTAGTTAATTAATTTCAGTTAATATTTAATTGATTAATTGGTCAATTAATTCAAAAATTAATTGATTAATTGATTTAATTAATTATTAATTGATTTTAATTAATTATTAATTAGATTTAATTATTTAAAAATGATTTAAAAATTCCGAAAAATAGTTTCGAGCTTTAAAATATTATTTTAAATTGTTTTCAAGGCTCGATAATTATTATAAAATTATTTTGAAGCCAGATTTGGCCAACCGAACCTTGTTTATTACTCTGAAATTGATCCAACGACCCGTTTTAATTCCAAAAAATATTTTAAATATCATTTTAAATACCCGAAAGCCTGTTTATGACCCGAGACTTCTTTATAAATGATATATCATTGATTGTTTGACGTGTTATGTGCTATATGTGACTTGTTGGTTAACTGTCAGTCTATATGTTCGGTGTTTACTTGTTTATAGCGTAACTTTCAATCCGTTAATCGGATTTGGGTGAAACGAAGGGTAGATAGAAGTATGTTTCGAATAGAATCGTATAAGTTGAGTATTGATAGATGCTTATGATATGTGAGCAGAAGAGGAAAGGTGTAGGAAAGGGAAACAGATAGTCGAGGAGTAGACGATTGTGATTGGAAGTTAGTGCAGTATAGCAAACTAGTACCAGGCAAGTGTTCTGAACTGTCTCGAGATATATTATAGTTGATTGATAGTCCTGTTTTATATTGCAAGTGCTTTAAGCACTGAACCCTAAACCCTGATTCCAGTTATTGATCTTGAGCCGTAAACCTTATTCTTTCTAAATCATTGACTGTTGTATACCCAAATACGAACCACAAATATATGATACTACTCCACAAATACATACAAACTAAATACCAACCACTGAATCGAATTACTTATATATTCAAACTATTGTACCTTATGCTTGAAAGACCAAATCCTTGTAACCCTGAAATATTGATTCCTTTGTTATCCAATTTTTTCAGTACCTAACAGTCAAGCTTTTAAACTGCCATATTGATCCTTTGTAAAGATTGAAACCATTTCATTATCGAACATCCAATGTTGTTTATGATTCTGTTTATTGCTTTACATTGTTTATTCTGTTATTATGTTAGAATTGGATTGTTTTTATAAAATTATGGACCAGATTCGTGGTCAGACCAGATTAATGGTCAAGTTAGGCCAATGTGTGCCTTGGATCCAGTAGTTAGAGTAGTGCTGTGTGCTTTGCTCGGGGTTAGTGCGTGACTGATCAGCAGCCTAACCTTGGTTTTTAAAATGAAAATATAATATCCAATTCTAAATCATAATTCCTTGTTCACTTGATATCATAACCCTTTTCACTTGATGATCATTATTCTCAGTCTTGTCATTGAGACTTGCTGAGCTAGTTAGCTCATTCGTGCGATGTTGTTTATGTTCTTTTCCAGTTAAGAAGGAACCAGTTGGTAGCGAGGATCCCCAGTCCAGCGCGAGAGCTAGGGATTCAGGTTGATCGAGTTAGGCTAGTAGGCATCTTTTGGAATAATTTAAGTTTATAAAAGTTTGTAATAATGTTTAATACTCAGTTCTGAGTTTGAATAGTTGGGATTTGGACGGTTTGTAATATAAGTGTGTGTTTGGCTTGTGTGCATACTTTAATCTGTTACGGTCCGTGGTAGTTGGTAAGTAGGGTCACTGTATATTATTATTATTATCTTTATTATTGTTATAAGAAGGTTATAAATAAGGTGTGTGTGTGTGGACCATAAACTTCTGACCCGGGTTTGGAGGGCGCAACAGTTTTGGTATCAGAGCTACAGGTTATAAGTCACTGACACAAGCCTAGGTTGACGGGAATTGGTAGAGGGTTAGGATTAGAAGAAAGGAATAGAAAAATAGAACGTCGAGAGGTTGAGTGCTACGATATTATAGGTATTAGTACGATTCAAGTCGTGGTTCGAGATTCTTATATTGGGATATGATATCAGATAGCAGCGACGGCCGACTCTTTCATCCCCGTATCAGCTGATCACTCAGAGCCCTCAGTTGGAGTACCATCCTCAGATCCACGTCCTGTTGTTCCACCATCATTGGCTATTTTACCTCCACCTGTGTTACAGCCCGTACCATTGCAGGCTATTCCACCCCCAGGCATGAGGCCACCCATTAGAGGACCCCCACCAGTTGATTCAGATTCTACTGAGCATTCAGTTTCAAGTTCCTCATTCCAGTCTACATTGCATCCAGTTCCTTATTACCGGTATGAGGCTCTTCTATTGGAGCGTGAGTCCTTGTTAGCACAGATCCGAGAGCTACAACATATCATCAGGACTACATATATTGATTATGGTGTGAGGGAGCTTCGAGAGGAGATCCATGTGACTCAGAGGGTTCTTTAGGCTAGGCTACATGTAGCTACATTACCTGGTCGAGGCCCTGATGCACTTATGGGATGGGCTACTGAGGTGATGGAGGACTTTGAGAGGCTGAGAGGACCAGAGTTTCCTTGGAGCTAGATTCAGAGATGGAGATGCTGATCAGAGTTGTTATGGCTGTGTAGTATGTACAGTAGTGTGTAATATGTATCAGTAGACTCTTGAGTTGTATTTATAGACTAGATCTGCTGACTAGTGAGTAGGTTGTTGTACCCTTTTACTTTTACTTCCGAAGCGTCTTTACGCTTGTACTACCTAAAACTTTTGATCTATATATATAAGTACCTTTTCCTTTCCAACATTTTCATTTATTTTACTGCACCTGTTTTACTTTACCTTATTTATTGCACCAGTTATACCCCTGTGATACCATGTACCCTGTTTCCCATAACTGTTTATATTCTGTAAAGAAGCATGCAATTTACTTAGTTCAACTGTTACAACTGTTTTAAAAAAGAGATATTTCTGTTTTACAAAACTTTTCTTTTATGCAAAGGATTTGATTTAAAAGCTAAATAAGTTATTTGATTCTTTACAGAAAATACCTCCCAGAAGAAATACCCGCACCAACACCCATAATGAAGAAACCAACAACAACAATAACAACCAAGATAATACAAACCAGAATGCAAGCCCAGGACCCATAGAACCAGCAATAGCCCAGATTCTCCAAATCTTGGCCTAATAAACAGTTCACCTGGCACAACAACAACAAAGATAGACCAATCCCCAGGTAACTTTCAAAACTTTTCAGGCGGTAAACCCATAAGAATTCAAGGGTTCCTTAGAACTGATTGAAGTAAATGTTTGGTTAAAGGAAATAGAGAAGTTATTTGCCTTAGTGAAGGTGAAGGAATAACAGAAGGTTGAGTTTACAAGCTATTACTTGAAGAATGAAGCCACCTATTGGTGGGAAACTGTGAAGACATTGGAAGGAACAAATGTTATTACTTGGGAGAGGTTTAAGGAATTGTTTTTAGAAAAATATTTTCCCCAGTTTGTTCAGGATCAGATGGAGCTAAAGTTTTTAGAATTAAAGCAAGGAAATATGTCAGTGGCAGATTATGAGAGTAAGTTTGAAGAGTTGTCAAGGTATGTGCCGTCATATGTGGATACTGACAGGAAGAAGGCTAAAAGATTCCAGCAAGGTCTGAAGCCATGGATCAGAGGAAAGGTAGCCATTTTTGAGTTGGATACCTATGCAGGAGTTGTACAGAAGGCCATGATTGCAGAGACAGAGAATGAGATGTCACAGAAGGAAAAAGAAAGTAAGAAGAGAAAGTCCGAAAGGAATGAAGGTCAGTCACAACCAGGGAAGTTTCTAAATTTTAAGAAGGGCAAGTTTCAGCCAGGGAGAAATTTTAACTTCAGAAGGTAAAATGCAGGCGACGGAGGCCAGGGCAGTCGTCCAGCCAATGTGAATCAGCCGAATCAGTTAAGGTTAACTTTTCCAGATTGTCAGGTATGTGGGAAGAAGCATGGAGGAGTGTGTAACAAGTTGAATGTAGTTTGTTTCAAGTGTAACCAGAAAGAGCACTATTCGAGAGAGTGCCGAAATCAGCCAGCAGGAGAGCTAGCAAACTAGGATCAGTCTATCCGGAATCCAGTAGTGAAGGTTCCAGCCATTGGATTTACGTGCTTTAAATGTGGAAAGCCAGGACATATAGCCAGGGATTGCAAGATACCAGCCCCAGTTAGTAATGCATTGAGGATTATGGGATCTACCCCAGCAGTGAATGAGACTCCAAGGGCTAGAGTTTTTGATATGTCTGTGAAGGACGCTATCCAGGATACTGATGTCGTGGCAGGTACGCTTAATATGAATTCTTTATGTGCCAAAGTGTTAATAGATTCAGGAGCAACTCGATCATTTGTTTCACAAGATTTTGTTAATAAGCTAAATTGTCCAGTTGAATATTTAAATGAAATAATGACTGTTGAATTAGCAAATCAAGAACGTGTATCTATTAATCAAGTTTGTGGGAATTGTGAGATTGAGATTTCTGGTAGTAAGTTTTGTGTAGATTTGATACCATTTAAGTTAGGAGAATTTGATGTTATCTTAGGAATGGATTGGTTACCTAAGCACGATGCCCAGATAGATTGTCGAAATAAGAAGGTAATAGTGAAGACGCTAGACGAAAGGATAGTAACGTTCAAGGGCCAGAAGCAAGCAAAAAAGTTCTTAACGATGATTTAAGCCAAGAAGTTACTACGACAAGGATGCGAGCATTTCGTTGCATATGTGATTGATAGAGGTCAGGAGCCAGCAAAACTTGAAGATATTCCAGTAGTTAAAGAATTTCCAGACGTGTTTCCCGATGAGTTACCAGGACTTCCTCCAGATAGAGAAATTGAGTTTGCAATCGACTTAGCACCTGGAACAGAACCAGTATCCAAGGCCCCGTATAGAATGGCGCCCGTTGAGATGAAAGAAATAGCGAAGCAATTGCAAGAGTTGTTCGAGAAAAGAGTAATCAGACCCAGTGTATCCCCGTGAGGTGCACCGGTATTGTTTGTCAAGAAGAAAGATGGGAGCACGAGACGGTGCATCGACTATCGGGAGCTCAACAGGCTTACAATCAAGAACAAGTATCCGTTACCCAGAATTGATGATTTGTTTGACCAATTGAAGGGAGCCAAGTACTTCTCCAAGATCGACTTAAGATCGGGATATCATCAACTAAAGATTAAGCCAGAAGATATACCAAAGACAACTTTCAGGATGAGGTATGGACATTATGAATTTTTAGTGATGTCTTTTGGATTGACCAAAGCCTGGCAACGTTTATGGATCTGATGAACATAATTTTTAAGGAATACTTGAACAAGTTTGTTATTGTGTTTATAGACGATATTTTGATTTATTCAAAGACAGAAGAGGATCATGCAGAACATTTGAGAACAACTTTGGAGATTTTAAGGAAAAAGAAGTTATATGCTAAATTCTTGAAGTGTGAATTTTGGCTACAGGAAGTTCAGTTCTTAGGACATATAGTTAGTAATGAAGGGATCAAAGTGGACCCATCAAAGATTGAAGCAATTATAAATTGCGAAAGACCGAGAACACCAACAGAGGTAAGAAGTTTCTTGGGATTAGCGGGATATTATCGTCGATTCGTTCAAAATTTCTCAAGGATTGCAACACCATTGACAAAGCTTACACGGAAGAATGAAAAGTTTATATGGAACGATAAATGTGAAGAAAGTTTTCAGGAATTGAAGCAAAGATTAATCATAGCACCTATTTTGTCACTTTCCCGACGATCAAGGAAATTTCGTAATTTATAGCGATGCTTCTCATAAAGGACTCGAATGTGTTCTGATGCAGCACGATAACGTGATAGCGTATGCGTCAAGGCAACTGAACCCGCACGAACATAAATATCCTACTCATGATTTGGAGCTAGAAGCCATAGTTTTTGCTTTGAAAATTTGGAGACATTATCTATATGGAGAAAAGTGCGAGATTTACACGGATCATAAAAGCTTGAAGTACATATTCAAACAAAAGGAGCTTAATATGTGAGAGAGGAGATGGTTAGAATTGATCAAGGATTATGACTGTACAATTAACTATCATCCCGGTAAAGCAAATGTCGTAGCAGACGCGTTGAGTCGGAAGGAAAAGTTAAATGTGTTATCAGTACCCGAAGAAATATATAAGGAATTTCAGAAACTGGAATTGGAGATTAGAGTTTGCAAGCCTGATGAAGCAAAAGTGTATAGTATGACTTTCCAGCCGGAGTTGTTAGAGAAGCTAAAGAAGTGTCAAGAAGAAGTAATGGATCAGGACATAAATCGTTTGGTAGGTGAATAATTGTGCACGTAAAAGGACGATCAAGGTATTCTTAGGTTTTCTTCTAGAATTTGGATTCCACCAGTGACGGAGTTGAAGAATGAAATTTTACAGGAAGCTCATAATTCAAGGTATTCAATCCATCCAGGGAGTACCAAGATGTACAAAGATTTAAAGGGAAATTATTGGTGGCCAGATATGAAGAAGGAAATTGCAGAATGGGTTAGCAAATGTTATACATGTCAGAGAGTTAAAGCAGAGCATCAGAGACCAAGTGGATTGCTACAACCATTGGAGATTCCAGAGTGGAAGTGGAAGCATATTGCCATGGATTTCATAGTGGGATTACCAAGGACAAAAGCTAATCATGATGCCATCTGGGTTATAGTGGCTAGACTTACCAAGTCAGCTCATTTTCTGCCTATAAATGAAAGATTTTCACTCGACAAGTTGGTCCATATGTACCTGAAGGAAATTGTAGTTCGTCATGGAGTTCCTATGTCTATTGTATCTGATCGAGATCCCAGATTTAATTCAAGATTTTGGAAGAGTTTTCAAGAATGTTTGGGAACGAGTCTGAATATGAGTACGGCTTACCATCCACAGACGGAAGACTAGAGTGAAAGAACGATCCAGACAATTGAAGACATGTTACGTGTCTGTGCTATTGATTTCAAAGGAAGTTGGGATGAGCATTTACCCCTCATAGAATTTGCTTACAACAACTGTTATCACACCAGTATTGGGATGCCACCCTATAAAGCTCTTTACGGACGCAAATGCAGATCTCCAGTGTATTGGGACGAGGTAGGAGAACGCAAAATACTTCGACCTGAATTAGTGCAGCAGACAAAGGAAGTTGTTGAAGTTATCTAGAAGAGATTGATAGCAGCACAAGACCGTCAAAGGAAATATGCAGATCAATCAAGGAAAGACATGGAATTCGAAGAAGGGAATTTGGTATTACTAAAAGTATCACCGTGGAAGGGATTAACGAGATTTAGAAAGAAAGGAAAACTGAGCCCAAGATATGTCGGACCTTTTGAGATTCTAAAGCGCGTTGGCAAAGTAGCTTAGGAGCTGGCGTTACCTCCGCATATGGAGCACATTCACAATATTTTTCATGTATCGATGCTTAAGAAGTATAATCCAGACTCCAGGTATGTAATAGAATATTATCCAATAGAGCTTCAGGCAGATTTGTCATATGTAGAGAGTCCAATAAAAGTTCTAGAGGAAAGATAGAAAGTATTGAGAAATAAACGGGTAAAGTTAGTAAGAGTATTGTGGAGAAACCCAAAGGTTGAAGAGTCAACTTGGGAGCTAGAAAGTGATATGACAGAAAAGTACCCTTATTTGTTGTTTTCTTAGGAGATTCTGAGAACATAATCCTTTTAAGGGGGGAAGGATGTAATATCCGGGATATATCGTGTAATTATTTTTGCTAATAGATAATTATTATGTATGTTCAGTATCTATTATGTGAATTATGTACGGTTTGTCCTGTGCGGGTCCCGGAGCAACATTTTCGATACATTATTCATTTCCGTAAATCAATAAAACTCGTATTTTCGATAAACGGGATCTCTTTATTAAACTAACACAATTATCACCTCGTAATACGTGTAACTAGGCGCTGAGACCAAACCGCAGTACAAATTGTACTGGTTTGGATAATTATCCCGAAAACCGGTACCGTTTGGATCAGTTTTTATAAATAAATATACCATTTTATATCCGGAATGATCCAACGGGATACTAATTTTCCGTAATTATAAATAGCCTTTACCGTATTTTATTTCGTACCAAAAATTATTTGCAGACAGTATTTACATAATTTTCCAGAGAAAATTTATATATTCATAAACCTTTCTGAAAATCAAACCAACAATCGGAGGTGTTACCGGAATCCGTTTGGAATGCTCGAGTACTCAAAATGAAGGTCTTGAGGTGTACTATCAGAATCTGTGTTCCATATCACTGCAGAATCAAAGGTTTATTTTCTGAAAATTTATTTATTTTCGAATTATTTTGATTAAAAATATGAATTTTTGTTCGGATGATTGTTTGGATGATTTGATGCTTGCATGTTGTAAAGTTTGTTTTCCTGATGATTTTCATATGTCATATGACTGATTTGGAGTTCAATAACATGTTCAAAATTGAGTTTAATTTTCGAATTTTAAAATTAGGGTTTATAACCCGTATGAATTATTTTAATTGAATTTGGGGGTTTCTTATTTCGGGATATATAGATGTTGTGGTATAGTGGGATGTGTTCCTTATGAAATTTGCAATCGAATCGTATTATTCTTGCTAATTGACGAGGTCTGTAGAGGAGGGAGTTGTGATTTTAAAATTACGTCGAGTTCGCCGGAAACCGGCGAACTTCCCGGCCATTTTCCGGACAACTCAGGGATTGTTAGTATGAGTTGATGGCATGGTTGTGTTCCTGGTGTTGTGTAGATGTGATCTGGAGGTGGTGGTGGCCTGAGCATCCCTGGATAGATTTCTCCGGCGAAACTGGGTGTTTTCCTGCGACCCCCCTGTCAAATTACAGTTTAGTACCTAGACCTTTGGGGACGATGCAGTTTGGTCCCTGAAGTTTCCAGAGTTTGCAAGAATAGGATTTCTGTTTTAAAAATGTTTAAAAATCATATTCTCCATTTATTTTAATTATAAAAATTCGTTTTTAATTTCTGAAAATTCCAAAAATTATTATTTAAATTCCAAAAATTATTCTTAATTCGAAAATAAATCTGAATTAATTAGTTAATTAATTTCAGTTAATATTTAATTGATTAATTGGTCAATTAATTTGAAAAATAATTGATTAATTAATTTAATTAATTATTAATTGATTTAATTAATTATTTAATTAGATTTAATTATTTAAAAATGATTTAGAAATTCCAAAAAATAGTTTCGAGCTTTAAAATATTATTTTAAATTATTTTCAAGGCTCGATAATTATTATAAAATTGTTTTGAAGCCAGATTTGGGCAACTGAACCCTGTTTATTACTCTGAAATTGATCCAACGACCCGTTTTAATTCCGAAAAATGTTTTAAAAATCATTTTAAATCCCCGAAAGCCTGTTTATGACACGAGACTTCTTTATAAATGATATATCATTGATTGTTTGACGTGTTATGTGTTATATGTGACTTGTTGGTTAACTGTCGGTCTATATGTTCGGTATTTACTTGTTTATAGCGTAACTTTTAATCCGTTAATCGGATTTGGGTGAAACGAAGGGTAGATAGAAGTATATTTTGAATAGAATCATATAAGTTGAGTATTGATAGATGCTTATGATATGTGAGCAGAAGAGGCAAGGCGTAGGAAAGGGAAACAGATAGTCGAGGAATAGACGGCTGTGATTGGAAGTTAGTGCAGTATAGCAAGCTAGTACCAGGCAAGTGTTCTGAACTTTCTCGAGATATATTGTAGTTGATTGATAGTCCTGTTTTATATCGCAAGTGCTTTGAAGCACTGAACCCTAAACCCTGATTCCAGTTATTGATCTTGAGCCATAAACCTTATTCTTTCTAAACCATTGACTGTTGTATACCCAAATACGAACCACAAATATATGATACTACTCCACAAATACATACAAACTAAATACCAACCACTGAATCGAATTACTTATATATTCAAACCATTGTACCTTATGCTTGAAAGACCAAATCCTTGTAACCCTGAAACATTGATTCCTTTGTTATCCAATTCTTTCAGTACCTAACAGTCAAGCTTTGAAATTGCCATATTGATCCTTTGTAAAGATTGAAACCATTTCATTATCGAACATCCAATGTTATTTATGATTCTATTTATTGCTTTATATTGTTTATTCTGTTATTATATTAGAATTGGATTGTTTTTATAAAATTATGGACCAGATTCGTGGTCAGACCAGATTAATGGTCAAGTTAGGCCAATATGTGCCTTGGATCCAGTAGTTAGAGCAGTGCTGTGTGCTTTGCTCGGGGTTAGTACGTGACTGATCAGCAGCCTAACCTTGGTTTTTAAAATGAAAATATAATATCCAATTCTAAATCATAATTCATTATTCACTTGATATCATAACCCTTTTCACTTGATGATCATTATTCTCAGTCTTGTCATTGAGACTTGCTGAGCTAGTTAGCTCATTCGTGCGATGTTGTTTATGTTCTTTTTCAGTTAAGAAGGAACCAGTTGGTAGCGAGGATCCCCAGTCCAGCGCGAGAGCTAGGGGTTCAGGTTGATCGAGTTAAGCTAGTAGGCATCTTTTAGAATAATTTAAGTTTGTAAAAGTTTGTAATAATGTTTAATACTCAGTTCTGAGTTTGAATAGTTGGGATTTGGACGGTGTGTAATATAAGTGTGTGTTTGGCTTGTGTGCATACTTTAACCAGTTACGATCCGTGGTAGTTGGTAAGTAGGGTAACTGCATATTATTATTATTATCTTTATTATTCTTATAAGCAGGTTATAAATAAGGTGTGTGTGTGTGGACCCCAAACTTCTAACCCGGGTTTGGAGGGCGCAACAGTAGATCTCAAAGAAGTCAGTATTGGATCTACAGCTACAAGGGAAAATGCACAAACATCTATGAACACTATTCTTTCTGAGACTTCTAACTCTACTTCTGCTAAATCAGTTAACAAGAAGAAAGTACCCAACACATCTTGGGTTGCTAAACACACTTAAACTCATTGTGTGCAAGGAAAAATGAAGAAGGTCATATGGATCATAGACAGTGGATGCTCCAGACATATGACAGGTGATAAGGCCCTGCTATCACAATTTGAGGAGAAGGTTGGCCCTTTGGTGACCTTTGGAGACAACAACAAAGGATTCACAATGGGGTATGGCAAGAGTATTTCTAGAAATATTGTCATTAATGATGTAGCACTGGTAGCTGGTCTTGAAGTAAATCTTCTCAGTGTCAGCCAGTTTGCAGACAAAGGTTTTAAAGTTCTATTTGACAAAGAAGAATGTATCTTCATCAGCAAGAAAACCAATGAAGTCTGAAAGGAGCAAGAAAATGAAGCTTGTTTGTTGCAGATTTGGACTCAACAAATGAAGATAAAATCTGTTGCTTCTACACCAAGGCATCCATAGAGCACAACAAGTTATGTCATAAGAAACTCGCACATGTAAACTACAAGGCAATCAATATTATGGTCAAGAAAGAGTTAGTGAGAGACATGCCAAAATTAGATTTTGCTCAAATTAAAGTTCGTGAAGCCTGTCAGAAAGAAAAAATGAAAAGATCAAGTCACACGTTAAAAACTGTAAATTCCATAAGTGCACCATTGCAATAATTTACATGGACTTGTTTGGGCCAGTAAATGTCTTATCAATTTTAAGGAACAAATATGCACTTGTGATGGTTGATGATTTCTCAAGATATACTTGGTTAGAATTTATGCACTCTAAAGATGAGCTCCACACATCATAATTGAGCACATAAAGAAGATAACAGGCGGAAGATCAAAACTGTGCAAAGAGATTGAGAAGTGATAATGAGACATAATTCAGAAATGCAACATTGAATGAATTCTGCAAAAACAAAGGCATTGTTCAAGAATTCTCTGCTTCCAGAACACCTCAACAAAATGGGGTAGTTGAGAGAAAGAACAAAACATTAGTAGAAGCTGCAAGAACAATGCTGCAAGATGCCAATCTGCCAACTAGTTTTTGGGAAGAAGCTGTTAATACTGCATGCTACACTCAAAACAAATATCTCATTAACAAGATACATGGTAAATCACCTTCCTCAATCATGTCTAAAAGAAAGCCTACTGTAAAGCATCTTCATGTGTTTGGAAGCAAGTGTTACATTTTGAAAGATAACTTTGTATATATGGGAAAATTTGACTCAAAGTTTTTTGAAGCAATTTTTCTGGGATATTCATTGGAGATAACTACCTACAAGGTCTATGTAATTGATCAAAAGAAAATCATGGAAAGTACAGATGTGACTTTTGATGATGACAAGTGTCTAGGCTTGGAAGGCCTTGATGATAATGAAGCTGAAACCCTTGTATTTGAAAATCTCAACATTAATAGTGGTTCTGATGAAGAGGATGAAGTCAATGCACAACAGATGTTGAATGAAGAGTTTACTGAACAGAAAAATCATGAAAATGAAAGCTCATCTCATACACCTGAATTTGATAGCACAAACTCAGGGGAAAAAGAGAAGAAATATCTACTAATCATACCAATAATGAAGGAAATGATGAAGGCACCAATCAACAAACTCATACCAGAAAATGGGATAAGAGACACAACCCAAATGCAATAATTGGTGATCTCAATGCTGGTGTAAGGACTAGAAGTGCAACTGCTAATGAGTGCCTATATGCATATTTTCTGTCTCAAGTAGAGCCTAAGAAAACTGAAGAAGCTCTAATGGATTCTGATTGGATATCTTCCATGCAAGAAGAGCTTAATCAGTTTGAAAGAAATAAAGTTTGGGAATTAGTTCCTGCACCAAAGAACAGAAGTATAATTGGAACAAAATGGGTGTTCAGGAACAAGATGGATGAAAATGGTATAGTTACCAGAAACAAGGCAAGGTTGGTTGCAAAAGGCTACTCACAGGAAGAAGGAATTGATTATGATGAAAATTTTGCTCCAGTTGCAAGACTTGAAGCAATAAGGATTTTTGTAGCATTTGCTGCACACTTATATTTCAAAGTGTATCAAACGGATGTCAAGAGTGCCTTCCTAAATGGTGAGTTAGAAGAAGAAATTTATGTGCAACAGCCACCTGGCTTTGAAGACCAGAATTTTCAGATATTGTCACCTAGAGCTTGGTATGATACATTGTCAGAATTCTTACTTAAACATGGTTTTACTAGAGGTACCATAGACAAAACTATCTTCTACAAGAAGCATGGTGATGATATGATCCTAGTTCAGATCTATGTGGATGATATTATCTTTGGTTCTACAAACGAAAAAGCTTTGCCAAAGATTCTCTAAGTTTATGCAGAGTGAATATGAAATGAGTATGATGGGGGAATTAAGTTACTTTCTTGGACTTCAAGTCAGTCAAAGAAGTGATGGGATCTTCATCAGCCAAACTAAGTATGTTAAAGATTTATTGAAAAAGTTTGGCATGTTTGATTGTTCACCTGCTTCAACACCTATGTCTACAGCAACAAAGTTGGATGAAGATAAAAAGGGCAAGAGTGTGGATATTTCAAGCTATAGAGGAATGATTGGACCATTGCGTTACTTAACTGCAAGTAGACTAGACATCATGTTTGCAACATGTCTATGTGCAAGATTTCAAGTCAATTCAAAAGAATCACACTTAATGCTGTGAAGAGAATTTTTAGGTATTTGAAGGGGACTCCAAACTTGGGATTATGGTATCCTAAGGGAACTGGTTTTGAAGCTGTTGGATACACAGATGCAGATTTTGCTGGATGCAGGGTTGATAGAAATAATACTAGTGGAAGCTGTCAGTTTCTTGGACAAAGACTTGTATCATGGCATAGCAAGAAACACCAATTTGTGTCAACTTCCACAGCTGAAGCAAAATACATAGCTGCTGGATATTGTTGTGCTCAAGTGCTTTGGATTAGAAATCATCTAATGGACTATGGCCTAGTGTTACACAAAATTCCAATTATGTGTGATAATACTAGTGCTATATCTATTGTGGCTAATCCAGTTAATCATTCTAAGAAAAAGCACATTGATGTAAGGTACCATTTTATTAGAGAACATGCTGCAAATGGTACCATTTAGAAGATCAATCTTGATTATACCTCAGAGAGAAGTGTAGAAGCTTGAGTTTGAATAATGTTATTTTTGGAAAAATATTCTAAGTCACATATCGACAAGTCACAGATCAAGAAGTGCAATGAAGTCATATAGAGAAGTCACCTATGCATGTAGGGAAGTAAATTTTCTTATAGAGAAGTCCAAGGCTTGTAGAGAAGTAGAGATGTCGATAAGTCATTTTACATATATAGAGAAGTGGAGATATCGACAAGTTATTTTACAAATACAGAGAAATGGAGATATCAACAAGTCATTTACACTTGTAGAGAAGTGGAGATTTCGACAAGTCATTTCCTTATGTAGAGAAGTGAAGTTATCGACAAGTCATTTACACTTGCAGAGAAGTGAAAATATCGACAAGTCATTTCCTCATGTAGAGAAGTGGAGATATCGACAAGTCAATTGCATGTAGAGAAGTGAACATGTTGACAAGTCACTTATACATGTAGAGAAATGGACATATCAATAAGCCCTTGTACATCTCGATAGGGACATCTCTATATAATATTGGAGATCTCGATACAAGCTTCAAATTACAGAATGTGACGCAACTGAAGATTCAAGATTATCAGTCAACAAACCATTTTATCATTAAAATAGAAAGTCTACAAATACGGCTTAAAGAGTGCAAGATCAAGGGTCAAGATGAACTGGATAAATGAGGGTCACAGACCTGGAAGATTACATGCAGATATGCTGCACTTAAAATGAAAACAGACAAATAGACTTTAGAAGATGTGTTAGTCCATTTTAATGTAATATTTATAAGTTGTGCATGTTGATCTATAAAACATGTCATGGGTCCTTAGTTCAAAGTAACAAAACAGATCTAGAAATCGTGTATCTCTCAAGAAAAGTAGCTGATTTCTTAATTTTCAAGAATACAGATTTGTAGCACAACTAATTTAATTTAATATAAATCAAGTTAGTTTTGATAATTACTTGTGTCATTTATATTGAGTTATTTGTCACTGAAAATTCAAATCTAGCTATTTAAGTTTTATTGCCTAAACAAAAGCTTATTTTCAAAATAGAAAAAAGCAAGAAAATCAAGAAAACACATTCACCCTTCATGTGTTGCACTTCATACCTAACAAGTGTTATCAGAGCAAAATCTGAAAATAAACAGATTAGATCTTGGAAGTATGAGCGCACAGAAACTTAGCAGTATCAAGATTCCTGTCTTTGGCAAAGTGAACACTCAATGGAAGAAGAAAATGATGTTGTTGATCAGGATGGCTCATCCATTATATCTTGAAATTCTCAAACATGGACCCTTCATTCCTATTATGACGGTACCTGAAGCAATTGAAGGTGATATTGTCATTCCTGGTCACTTTGCTCCTAGGGATCCATCTACATATACTGAATCAGAAAAGGAGAAAGTCTCACTTGGCAGCAGCTTCCAACTTATTCTGATTGAATCTCTTGATAAGATCATGTACAACAACATTATCAACTGTGAGTCAAGCAATCAAATCATGGAGAAGATAGAGATTATGTGTGAAGGTACTGAGTAAGTGAGGTTACCAAAGAAGGATTATGATCTTACAATATGAGGGTTTTTATGGGTAAACCTAAAGAAGGCATTACTAAGATTTTTGAAAGGTTCAACAAATCAGGGGCGAACCGTCAATAGGGCTGCGGTAGGCTCAAGCCCAGGCAGTTTCACAGTTTATAGAAATTCACCATTAACATCTTTTCTTAAATTACTTCAGCCCTGATAAACTAAAATATTATGCATCATGTTGATGATTCTTTATTATGAGAAGCATATATGTTAATGCTTTGAAAGCCTAAAACCATATATACAATATTTAAGTATGGTATATACAATTTTATATATGTATCTTGAATAATTGTAAAAATTATTTTATACAAAGTAACTTATAAAAAATAATTTTGTTGGTGTTTGTTAAATTTTTAAAGAGTCCTAATTTAAAATTAATTTTTACAAATATCAATTTTGTTTTGTTGGTGTAATTTTTAAAGAATATTTATTTATAATTTGTGCAATGTACAAGTATGTTTGTATATAATTTTTATATTTAAATATATATATATATATACAAGATATTTTACCTAAATTTTGACATCAAAACTACGTTCTACTTATAATTTATTTAAAGAGTAAATTTATAATTAAATAAAAGACAATAATATGTGGTTTATGAAAATTTGACCTAAAATTCGAATAGTAGACTTTCAATATTTATTATATATTTTTACATTTTCAATCAACGAAATTATGTTGAATTTTTTTTGTTATTTTGAGGAAAATTGTATCACCCCTTTTAAGTAAAGATTGAGAACATCTTCAAGGAATTGGCTTTTTAAAAAAAATATTTTCTTACCACAATAACCATTTAAATTAGGATTTTTATTTTTGTAAAAGAAATATTACAATAAATTATTTAATTTCAATAAAGCCAATCCATGTTGGTAGCTTTAACTTGTACCTGAACTAAGTATGATTTTTTTTTCCAACTGGAATATAGTCCTTACATAAGAAAAATGAAATTTAGCACGGGGCAACTTCAAATTCTGAATTCGCCCATGCAACAAATTGATAAATGACTTGCAGGTGCAGGACAACTATTATGAGTCTATTCCTAATTATTTAGAACAAAAAATATCTGCAATATGAGAAGTGAGAGATCTAGGGAGAATAATTTTGGAGGTTTTATATGGTATTCTTAAAACTTATGTGCTGGTGTTGATGCAGAGAAAATCATTAAAGTCGAGTTAAGGAAATATTGTAGATGTGTCAAGTGCCTTGATAGCTAATGATCAGAAAATAATTGAAGATGAAACTGAATCTCAGACTCAAGTTGTACAACCTGTTGAGCAAAAGAACAAGGAACCTCAAAAGCAAGTCATCTGGAGTTGAAAGATGATGAGTATTACACTCTTGATGAGTTGGATGAAATGGACCAGTCTATGACCTACTTGGCCTACCTGGCAAGGAAGATTTCAAATATAAGAGTCAAAAAGCCTAGGTACTTCAAGGGTAAAGGTCAAACATTCTACAATAACTGGAAAGGATAAACTCAGACAAATGCAACTGACAAATGTGGCTATAAATTAGGATATATGGATAGATCTAAGATTATATGCTATAACTATAAAGATCTTAGTCACTTTACCATAGAATACCGAAAGCCAAAGAAAGTGAAGAAAGATAAGGCATAATTAGAGCTTGAAGCTAAGTATGAAGCACTATTGAAGAAACAACAACAAAAAGCTTATATTATTGAGGGAAAGAGTTGGGATGACACATATGATGAAGATGATGGTGAAAAATATGAAAATTATGCTTTCATGGCCTTGGAGGAAGGAGAATCATCTACATCAAAATCTGAGGTACCTATCCTAACCACCATTGACTTGAAGGCTTCATAATATAAGGAAATTGTTGAAAAGATGAGTGTAGAAATGTTTCATATTCACATAAGCATGGTGGTTTCCATTGAGGAAATGAATAGAATATCAAAAGTAAATGAAAAACTTGAAATTGAATAATAAGAACTAGAGCTGCAGCTTGTAAGCCTAGAGTCAGACATGCAAGGAATGAATATCTTAAAAACAAGTTGAAATGTGCTGAGGAAGTAAAAGCTGTATTGAGAGATAAAAATAAGAAAAATAAACTTAAACTTAAACTTAAGTCATTTAAAAATTCCTCTCAACTAGTTCGTCAATATCATGAAAAGAACAAGCACTGTGCAAACATAGCAGTTGGATTGGACTATGAGGCTGGTTCATCTCAAAAGAAAAGTCAAACTGACAAAGGCAAGGAAAGTGTGAACAAGGAAGTTTTTGTTGTGCTTCAAAAGGAGAATGCGCCCTTGTTCAAAGTCTGTGAGGTGAATTTCAGTGAAGAGGAGCTCATCATCAAGTAAGAAATTTCAGATAAAGATGAAGAAAAAAAATGTCAAATCAACTGTCAACACTGAAAATGAGAAAAAGACTGAGACTAGTCCAATCATCAAAACACTAATAACTGAAGCAAAAAATGAAAGCACAGTAAAGAAAAAGAAGAACATAAATGAAAAGATAGGTGTCAACAAAAGCAACAATTATGCCTATATTGCAGATGCCATCATAAAGCAGTGTCAAAGATGTGGCTCAATAAATCACCTAACTCATCTTTGTAAAAAGATTGTTAGTGGGCCAAAGTATAAGGTATGCAAGTACAATAAAGCAAAAACATATGACCCCTACTTTTTCTCTGACAAGTTTGACTGCGTTACATGTAACATGAAAGTTATAACTAACTGTCATAAGTTAAGAAATAATCTAAAAGAAGTTAATTCTAGATATGTGATCAAATATTAAAATGTTAATCAAACTAAGAAAGTTGTCTCTTTTGATTGTTCAAGTTATACTCCGGTTAACTCTTCCAAGAAGAAAAATGTGCCCAACACTATTTGGGTAGCTAAAAATACTTAAACCTCATTGGTGCAGGGAAAGAAGAATAAAGTCGTGTGGATCATTGACAGTGGATGCTCCAGGCACATGATAGGTGATAAAACCCTATTATCATAGTTTGAGGAGATGGCTGGCCCTTTGGTGACCTTTAAAGACAAAAGCAAGAGATTCACAATGGGATACGACGGTTAAATTTGGGGAAATATTGTCATTCAGGATGTGGCACTGGTTGCAGATCTTGAAGTAAATCTTCTAAGTTTCAGTCAATTTATAGATAAGGGTTTCAAGTTTATTTTTGATAAAGAAGATTGCTCAATCACAAGCAAGAAGACTAGTGAAGTTGTTTTTAAAGGAGTAAACTCTGGCATAAGAAGCTCTCTCACTTAAAATACAAGGAAATCAACACTCTTTTGAAAAGAGAATTGTTGAGAGACATGCTAGCCATGGAGTTTATTGAGAATGAAGTTTGTGAAGCTTGTCAGAATGGTAAAATGAAGAGATCAAGTCACAAATGCAAAGCTGTAAATTACATCGATGCTCCACTACAACTTATCCATATGGATTTGTTTGGTCCTGTAAATGTCATGTCCATTTTTAAGAAGAGATATGCACTGATAATGGTGGATGACTATGTTGCCCAATAAAGAAATTGTTTAAGGGGGGCTAGATACAATTACTAAAAAATTGATGTATCATGAAAGTAAAGTAATAACAGATGAATCAAATAACAGTTTATATTGATCTTTAATAAACTGTTACAAAACTCTCTCAAGAAAAATATTCTTAAGATCTTCTAGGTTATGCGAATACTCGAGTTCTGCTCTCCATATTGTGATAACTTATTCTGTGTTTATATACTACACAGCTACAATCAGTCCTTTATCAATTATAAGATAATTTACATTATAATTCTAACACTTTCCATACATATCTAAATCAACTACGATCCTATAAATCAGCACCTTCTGATTTATCTCCCAGTCCTGACTTATCATCCAAGTCATTCTCAAAGGATAGCCTGATCAATGGATATATGCTATAGCTTCAACGAATACTCATTTGTATATATCAATAGATGACTAAAGATCATCAACAGATGATAAAGAACATCAACGGATGATAAAGAAGCTTTCAACGGATAATCATATCACAACAGTTGATCATATCTTGACTGTTAGACAGATCCTGATTCTCGACTTAGCCAATTCTTAATAATCTCCCCTAATTTATACTTTGCAGAATAAGCATAAATCCTAATAGAATTGTCTAGTTCCAAAAACCAGATAGACAAAATAAGTAGTGTAAAGCTTACTTTATTTTAGACTTTGATCTTCATATTTCTTGATAAATTTTGCAGTATCTCTGAACAAAAGCTTTAACTCTGTCTCAATATTTTTCAACAGAATATCTTCTAACTTGATCTTCAAATTCTTCTCATACTCTATTTTTCTAGATAATTGATAGATAGCAGCTCTCAGATTTCTGATTTGAGCTCTTTCTGTCATCATGTCTTCCAGTGAAACATAACAAGTTTTTCTTCCATCAGGATTTATAGTTATATGTCTCTGAGTAAGAACATTTTCAATGACAGCTTCTCCTTTCTTCATGTTGACTTCTTTCCCTCTAAACTCTATGTACTCAGGAATATATGATCCAAAATAATATTGACCATCATCCAATATCCTTCTTCTGATATTGGAAAGAATCATGTTTGACCATAACCTAGAAGTTTCATCTTCAACTCTTAGCAAATAGTGAATGTACTTTAATTTCTTTGTAGACATGATCATCAGTTTATCAAGTGAAAGAACTTGAACTTGATCATTTTGCAATAAGAGTAAGATCTTCTGTTTAGATTCAGAACCATTATGTTTGTCAAGAATAATCTTCACAGATTCAAGTCTATCCATATGATCAACAGTTATTTCCTGACCAGGACTATCAGCAAGTGTGAAGTTCAACAACTTTAAGTTGACAAGTTTAGCTTCATGATGTCTTATTCCAGCTCTTGTGAATGGTTCAATCAACTTAAGATTCTTAGCTTGTACTAACCAAGACTTCTTATCTCCCATGGTATTAGAACCAAGTAAACCATCCATCCTTATTCCTCCAGGAGTAAAACTCAATTTATCATTATAATTAAGATCATCAATTTTTCTCCATTTGTATTTGTTCTTGATCTTTGGAAATACTTGAGCTCTCCTTTCTGCTCTTTTCAGCAATATCTTCAAATCTGTACTCCTCCATCTATTCCTCTCAGATCTTTTAAGCATATTCTTGTATTCTTGATCTGTTTTGTCAACATCTATTCTGATTTTTCCTTCATGTGCCCTTTCTTCTCTGTCAAAAACCATTTCTTCTTCCTTGAAGTTTTCAATATTAACAGCTTCAATATAAGAAGACAGAATCTGTAAATCCATTCGAAATATAATTTCTTCTTCTTCTTCTTCAGTCTTCACAGAATCAGGAATTGCTATCACTCTTTCAGTGTCAGGAAAAGAATCAGAACTTGTAACTTTGTCATCAAAAGTTGAACTAGGAGTAACAAGAGCAGCTTCCATGTTAGATCCATGTGAACTATCCTTTGAGAATTGAGTTGACTGTGTCTTCTTTTGACTTTGAATTCCAGTTCGAGTTTGAACTTTCACAGCATCAGATGTAATATCCGAGATATAACGTGTAATTATTTTTTTCAATAAATGTATATTATGTGATTATTATATGTTAATTGGTGTTTGTGTTTGGATGTTTATATGTGGTAAAATTTGAGAATTTTAATTTTTATGTCTAAAATAAAGTATAGATAATTTTGATATTTTTCTAGTGATTTGTATGTTGTTATATGATTTTATAAAGGATTTATAGATTTAATAAATCATTTTACAGATTTATTATAAATTATTTTGAATAATCGGGAATCGTCCAACTTCAACCGTTTTTACTACCCGGAAGTCTCGGGAAAACTCCTTTTTAACCTAATTTGATTATTCTCACCAATTTCCGTGTTTTGACTTTTTTGATCCGGAGTACGGTTTTACCTGTGCAGTTCCTGGTGCAAATTTTATAATACACTTTTCATTTCGGTAAATCAATAAAACCCGTATTTTCGAGAAAAGGGATATTTTGATTAAACTATTATATTATTTTCTCATAATTCGTGTAACCAAAGCGCTGAGACCAAGACTGTATTTATAAAAGCCTGGTTTTGATAATTATCCTAAAATCGGTACCGAATTGGATCATTGTTGTCAATACTTAATAATTAAATATTCTATTTTTATATCGGATATGATCCAACGGGGTACAATTATTCCGTAAATATAAATAGCCAATACGGTATCTTATTTTGTACATATAATCATAAACAAACAGTAAATTATATAATTATCCAGAGAAAATACATAAATTCATTACGTTCTTCATAATCAAATGAGGATTCGAATGCGTTATTAAACTCCGATTTGGGCGTGCAAGTAGAACCAAGTTTCATAATCCATACTACTGCTGATTTAATAGGTTATTACTTATTATTTTATTAAATTTGAATTTAATTATGATTAAATTGGGACTTTTTGATTTTGAAGTTGTTTATGTAATTTGATGATTGTATGTTGTAGATCATGAAATTCTGGTCAATTTGGTATATCATATGTTAAATTTTGAGTTCATAACATAAAGAAATTTGTGTTTGATTCTCTGATTTAGAAATTAGGGTTTATGTTCATATGAATGTTCTTAATCAAATTTTGGGGCTTTTAATCCTATTGAACCTGGGCTGAAAAGGAGGCCACCAATATGTAGATCGTTTCATTTGCAGTCGATTTATGTAAACAATTTCTATATTGGTATACGATTTTGAGTCGCCAGATTCTGGAAGTCAACGGCGGCGTTGAATGTTAGTCGAGTTTTTTCCGGCTATTGGCTAGTTTTCTGAGCAATTTTGAGGGTAGGGATCGATTCAGTACCTCTTGAATCACATATTTGAAGTTTTGTATAGGTTTCTGGGCATGGTAGCGACGACCAGCGAAGTCACCGTCGGCGGCTCGTTTGAACAGACGACATGGGGGGTTTACACTTTAACCCCCAGTAGTTTGCAAAATTTGAAAATTCTATATTTCAGTTTTAAAAAATCTTTAAAAATTGTATTATCCATTTATTTTAATTGCAGTGAATTGTTTTTAATATTTAAAAAATTCCAAAAAACATTATTTTAATTCAAAATTTATTTTTAATTTAAAAATAAATATTAATTAATTAATTAATTTTAGTTAATAATTAATTATTTAATTGTTCAATTAATTTAAATATTAATTAATTTAATTCATTATTAATTAATTTTAATTGATTATTTAATTAGATTTAATGTAATATTTCGTATTTTTTAGAATTATTCTTATTATTATTTGAATATGTTTATGTGATTTTATTATTTGGAAGAAGTAAAATGGTAGATATTCATTCCTGTCGACGAGTTCGTGTTATTAAATGGTAAGGTGCAAATTGTTAAGTATGGTATCGATCCTAGTTAATTTCTGAAAATATTTACTTAAATGTATAATTTTCAAAAATTTATTTGAAAGGCGATCATGTTATTGATATCGGTAAATTGGGTTCGTTTAGTAATATTAGGGATGGAGTGAATTCTGTCAGCTATCTGTTGTATGTAAAATTAATTGGGTGTGACTCAGTTGTGATTGAGTATTATTTGTATTGTTAATTATTGCGTCAAATAGTTTTGTTTTTTTGTCTTTAAAAGTAATTTTATTGAAAATTTATTTTCATAAATATTTAAATTATCTTTAAAATTATTTTCATGGTTTTAAAATTTCAATAATTATTTATAGGAATTTATAAAATTTAGAAAATAATATTTCGTCAATTATTTATCCCTAAATTATTTTCTGATTTTTTTAAGTGTAAATTTAGTATTAAATTCAAGAATATTTTAAAAATCACTAAACTCATATTTTCTTAAGTTTTGAATATTTTGAGAATTTTAAAATTATTTCGGAAATTTTTCAGGTTATATTTACCCGCACGTATGTTCTTAAATCGTAAAATGCGGGTCTGATGCGCGATTCAAAAATGATTTCAAAATTATAAATCTTTTATATAAATAGTTTTTAATTATTCTGAGAATTTTAAAACTATTTTGGTAATTTTTCGGGTTTCATTTACCCGCGCGTTTACCGTTAAATTTTGCGTAACGCGAGCTTGCAGTCAGTAAAGCGAACACGTGTGAATTAAAAACAGGGGTGTGGCATTGTGTTGTATACGTGCCTGTAAATAATTTGTTCCCCCTTTTAATTTGTTTCCCCTCTCCTATATACATCAATCTCCTATCTCTCTCCCTCGCATCTCTCCAGTTTATCTCTCAATCCCCTCATCTCTCTTCGTTTCATCTCTCCCCTCTTTTCCCTCCCCTGTTCCCTCGTTCTTCTTTTCCGGTGAGTTGTCCGCTGCTGTTTCTTTTCCGTCGTTGCTCCGATACCGTGGCTATTCTGTTCGGTTCTTTATTCAGGTATATATATGTTATTGTGTGTGTGAATTTTGTGTGTGTGTTTAGTCGAGTGTGTGGTTGCGGGTGTTGTTGCTGTTGTCGCCTTGTTTTTCCGGTTATGCGCGTGTTGGGCGCATGTGGTCTGTTGGTTTAGGATTTATATTATTTTATTCCTATATTCTGCAGGGAATTAATTGACTATATGTTAGGTCACACACACTGTAGAAGGGGGTTGAATACAGTGTATACTACAATCAAATCGAATGAAGAACACAAGTATGAAATACATAATAATCTTATTAATAAAACAGTATTGCAATGAAACCGTTCTCTCTCAGTGATTAACAAATATCACGAGAGCTGCTAGGGTTATAATGAATAATATTCTCGATAAAGATAACACTTATAGTGTCAATCCTATGCTGTGTTTATATAGACACACAGTTACAAGATAATCTTCTAATTGATATCGAATATAAGTCTGCATCCTAAAATATATCAATTAGTTATCTTTTCCTCCAAGTCTTCTATTCTTCATAGAATTCTTCTTCATGCATATTTCTTCTTGTTTTAGTCTTGATCTTCTTTCCTTTCAATCAGCCGCCTTCCTAATCTGAAAGTCTTCTTAAGTCCTGATATTATCTTCTGATGTATATCTTCTGATATTTTAAGTTCTGATAACTTAAGTTCTGATATCTTAAGTTCTGACTTCAGTATAAGTACTGATTTCCAGTTAAGTCCTGATTTGTCTTGTTAGTCAAGATCTGAAAACTAATCACAAATCATTATTAGACATGACATCACAAATATATCTAATAATCTCCCCCAACTTGTAAATTAGCATAATATACAAGTTCAATAGATATTTTATGATGTCAAAAACATTAAGTACAAATGCATATAAGAATTTGACTAGATAACTACAACTCAGAGTCCTTGTAGCTTTTACCATCCTTAAAGTCTGATATCAGCTTTGACCTGTATATCCTTCAAAATTTAACAGTTGTAGTCCTTGACTTAGCTTTAGTGTTTGATCTCTTGAATGTCAGGAGTTGTTCTGAGATAGTTCTTCAAAATAGTTCTCTCAGCATATTCAAGTTCATTTATCATCCTCATTTTAGCATCTTTAAGTTCAACTGTATCTTCTCCTGTCTGAAAGATAGCAGCCCTGAGATCATTAATCTTTGCTTTCCTTATTTCCTGATCCAGTCTGATCAGATAAGCTTTGTCAAACTCCAGATTAAATTCAACACCCTTAATACCCAGAAATGTAGTGATCTTGGCGGTATTAGGCTTCATCTTAACTAATTCACCATTGTGAGCTATGTACTTTGGATAGTATGGTCTGTCAGACTTTACAGAGTAAAGTTTCTTCTGCCTTTGAATATCAGATTTTAAGTAACTGGCAGCACCATCTGTTGACCTGTTCTTCACTTGAAGTAGAAATAAAACATGTTGCAGTTCTTCATAATACTTCAACCGAATTGCATCCTTTCTTATCTGGAATACTCTTCCATCTGTCATAAAATAGAGCATTATGTCTTCTTTCAGCTTGGAATTTTAAACCATATGTACATAATCCAATTAATTTAGTCTTTCTGGAGTTTTCCCTACTCCTGGTTCAGAAAGAGATGTAGGATCTAAGGTAGAGTTGTTCACTCTTTTCTCATCAGCATTACCCAATCCCGTTTTATCTCTAGCTTCCTTCCTTTGAAGCAATCTACCCTTAAAACCATTTGTTGAAGTCTTCATAGGTTGAGCATATTGTTGCGCTTTAGTAAACCCAGGTAGTAGAATTTTTTAAGGTTTAACATGAGCAATGTCAGAGGTTTCCTTTTCTTCTGATGTTAAGACAACTTGAGCTCTGTCAGAGATTGCTTGCTTCATTGTAATATTAGAATTTACTAAGTCCTGATCTTGAACAACATGAGCTCTGTCAGAGGTTGTTTGAATATTCTTCTTCTTCTTCAAAATTAGACTAGTATCTTCATCAGATTTTCCAGATCCATGGTTGGCATATATATCTTTACAAGTTCATCAATTTTTGCCTTACCCTTGAATCTAGGATCAACTTCCACCTGTGATTTGGACATGGCCTTAGATGCCTCAGAATTTATCCTCTCTTTGATCACAATGCCCTTAGGCTTAGGTGGTTTCTTTGCTGTGTCTTGAGTTTTAGACTTTGACTTAGATATGTCATTTTTAGCTTTTAGTCTAATCTCTTCTTCCTTCAGACTTTCAATATCCATGCCTGGATTTTCCTTTAGGAACAGCCTTTTAGAGATCTCTTCATCAAGTTTCAGAGTTTGTTCATTAGAACTTATCCTTTTACCAGTATCAAAACTTGTTCTTCTCCCAGCATCAGAACTTGTTCTTTGACTTGTAGTTCTGGCTTTGCTTGATAAAGAACCCCTGCCTTGACTTAGACCTCTACTCCTTTCAGAGTTTCCCTGGTCTTCATTATCATCATCCTTACCCTTTAGTGGTTGATCATTTTTGCATTTGGACTTAATCACTTTCTCCCCCTTTTTGGCATTATCTGGTAGAAGCAGGGAGACAAGCAATTCCATAGAGTTTTGGATTTCATTAAGTTGGTCTTATTGAGCAGCTTGATTCTTCAAAATATCAGATAATTGAGCTTGCTGCTGTTCTTGAGTCTTTTCTATATACCCAATGCGGTCAAAGGCTGGCTTAAAAAACCTTTTCTTTTCCAATTTGACATTCATGTCTTGCTGAATCAGTGTTTCTTGAATTTTGTTCACCTTGGCTTCAGTTATTGAGTGTTGACCTTGAAGGATCCTGGTACTCAATGCAGTAACTCTGAGCTATGCTTTGAAGTCATCATTCATTAGCATCTCATCAGCTTTAGCGAAGTGCTCAGCAAGAATATTTGCAGTAGGAACAAATCAACTTTGTTCCACTCCTTGATCCATTCTCTTCCTCTGAAGTTTTCACTCCAAGGTACTGGCGCATCCTCTCTCACAAACTTTTTAATCAATTCAGCTTTATCAACTGTTTGTAGAGGTGCATGTCCTGAAGGACCAGCTGCATCAGCATTTACATTTGTAGCAGCTTCACCAGTATTTTCAGCATTTATTTCAACAGAACTTGCAGAATCTTCAGTATCAGCATCTTGTGATAGAATAACTGTATGTGAAGCAATAGAAGATTCATTTGCATGAACATCATCATCTAGCAGTGGAGTTGCTGGTGGAGTTTGCTGAGGAATGGTTGGAGCTTCCAAGTACAGAACCTCAGGCACATTCAAGTTGTGAATATCTATTTCAGCATTTGTACCTGGAGTATCAGCATGTACTTGATCAATGATAGGAGATACAGGAGGTGTAGGCATGTGTTCTTGAGTATTCTCTGGCTCTTGAATAAGAGATTTGTGAGCTTCAGTAAAGTCTGGTTCAGTAGTGGGAAGAGATTCAATCACAATTGGGTCTTTTGAGATCAGAGATTCCTGACCTCCTTCCTCAGCTGCTGCTTCCATTCCTTTATCAGAGATTGATGATTCTACAACCCTCATTGCTCTTTGCTTTTTAAGTCTCTTAGCTGATGAAGAGACTCTGGGAGCTTCATCATCAGAGTTTAGCTTTCTAAGCCTTTTTAGGGGCCTAGAACTCCCAGTTTCTTGAGCTGTCTGAGAAGAGACCTTCTCAGCTACTTTAGCAACAGGTTCTGATGGTTGAACCTGTACCTCATCATCAGACTCATCTCTTAAAATTATCTTCCTTCTTTTAAGCTGTGACTGAGGTACTGTCTTAGTCCTCTTTGCTCTAGAAGGAGAAGGCTTCACTTGATTATATGCTGATCGTTGTGGTTGCTGTGTTTGATTAATGGTTGGTTCTGATGGCTGCTGTGTGTTGGTGGGTTGGACATCAGGATATAGTAATGAATAGGTATCATAATCAGCATTTACCAGAGCTTGCTTTACTGATAAAGGAATTCTAAGGGGTCTCAAAACTCCCTTCTTGTTGTCAGCAGTTAAGAGATCAGTAAAAGCCCTCTTAGCTAATATAAATGCTATCTGTTCACTTGCTAATTGTGGTTCTTCTGAAGTACAATGACTGTAGATTAACTGACGGAACCTAGCAAAGTAAACTACATTCCTGTCCTCTTTCATTATATCTCCTATAAAATATAACACAGTCTTTGAATAATCAAAATGAGACTGGTTTAAGAGTGCATACCCAATTTTTTGTGTCAGAATAGGAATGGCATCAAAATTTGAGCACTTATTGGCAAACGTCTTCGTGATGCAATCGAAGAAGAAGCTCCATTCCTTTCGAATATATGGGCATTTGAGTTGACCCAACTTAGCCAAACTCTGTTCATAACCAAGATTAACCATCATTTGCTGTAGCAATGGCTCCTCAACAGCAGAACTGTATTGACAGTTTTCAGGTAGGTGTAGAGCTTTTCGAACTATTTCCGGAGTAACAACATACTCAACCTCCTTTGCTGTAAACACGATACTTTGATAAGTAGATTTTATATCCACTTGAAATGCTTTATTACAAGTTTAAATTGGTGTTTTGGACTCAAATTATTGGTATTTTGATGTTTTTTTGTATTATTGCATTTCAGGTATCTGTTATATGAAGAAATGAGATTTTAAAGTAAATATAATAAAAAGTGATCAGATTTGGAAGCCAAGGCCATTGTCAAGTTGTAGAGAATCTCGTTAGCTTCGCGTGGGCAGTTGAATCGCCTAATTCTGATGAGTAGAACTCAAGTTATGGCCAAAATAAGATTCATCAGAAATTTTTCCAGACAGGCTCCAGGCGCCCGCCCGGGATGTGGGGCGGCCGCCCGGGAGCTGAGGCGCCCGCCCGGAGAGCTGAGGTGGCCGCCCGAGACGCGGCTGGTCGCTGACTTCGCTGAAAAAGCCTTTTTTGAGTGGAATTTGACGATTTTAAGGGTCCAGGTCCACTGGGGGCGTATATATACTTAAAAAAAGGGTTTTCATCATCCGGGAAGATTGGGATACCAAGGAGAAGACCTAGAAGCACAGAACAACTCTGAAAAAGAAGATCATGTTTTCAACTTGTGATTCTTTGAATTAGTTGTAACTTTGGATGCTCGTTTTCGTTCTTGTTGAACCTAGATATCGTTTATTCGTACTTTAATTATTATTCAGTTTATTAAGACCTTGTTTTATACCATGCTTTCATTGGAACCCATGGTGACAATGAGTTTGATTATGAACTAATCGTTATCGTGGGATTCTAGCGGATTTACTTATGGATTTCAATAATTAAATTGTTCCGATCTCTTGGTGTGTGGTGATTGATTGATATCCTAGAATTGGTTGAGCTTATTCGTCTTATGTGCGTAGCTAACATATAATATAGTGTGTTAATCTCTATTAAAGCGACAGTGAATATTGAGATTTAGAACTTGCCATGTTAGCATAGGTTCATGTATTTGTATGCATGATTCGTAGGTAACTCTAACCGTTTTACTTGCCCTATGTAATCATTATAGATAACTTGTGTTTAAACCGTTATGTTGTCAAATTCTATGGACATATAGGGTCTCAATATAATTGGTGCCTATTCAGCTTCTATCTCTTTTGTGGATGTCTGGTAGAATGGTACTCGTGCAACGAAAGTTGGCGTTTATCAGTTTCGTGTTATCAGATTAGTGTCATCACCATCACATGCTAAGGTTAAGAACGAAAAGGCTATTGAATGAAGTAGTAATGAAGTTAGAATCCCATGTTTGTCATATATAGTAATTCAACCTCAATTCTCTTAGTTAATGTTATTTAGTATAATCTCTTAGTTTAATAAAAACCCAATTTGTTATTTGTCTTCGCATTGAGCGATAATCATACATTGTTGCATAGGTGCATAAATTGAAATTAACCTAAACCAGCCTCTGTGGGAACGAATGTGATTTATATCTTATACTACTTGCGAACGCGTATACTTGCGTGAATATTAGCGCATCTTTTCGCCCTAACAAGTTTTTGGCGCCGCTGCCGGGGACTCGGTGTTTATTTTTAGTTTATGTGCTTGTCATCAGTGGTCGTTAACGATCACTGACTCAGATTCTTTTACTTTCACGGTTTATTTGTTTGTGTTTCAGGTACTCATTACAGTGGGAGATCCAGCAGCACGAACGAAAGCCTTGATGGATTTTTCTCAACCCAAGATCAATGACATTCAATCTAGCATTGTCCGGCCAGCTATCACAGCTAATACCTTTGAGATCAAGCATGTCATAATTCAATGGGTGTAGAATTCAATCCAGTTTTGGGGTTCTCCAACTAAAGATCCTAATATGCACATTAGGGACTTTATTGAGATCTGCGACACCTTCAAGTTCAACGGTGTTTCTGAAGATGCTGTGAAGCTGAGACAGTTCCCATTCTCTCTGAGGGACAAGGCTAAGAGCTGGTTACACTCTCTACCAGCTGGTTCAATTACTACTTGGGAAGATCTTGCTCAGAAGCTTCTTACTAAATTCTTCCCTATGGCGAAGACAATTGCAATCAGGAATGCTCTTACTCAATTTGCGCAGTAATCAGGAGAATCTTTATATGAAGCTTGGGAGCGCTACAAGGAGATGCTTAGGAAGTGTCCTCATCATGGAATGCCTGATTGAATGATCATCAATTATTTTTATAATGGGTTGGGAGCACAGTCCAGACCCATGCTCGATGCAGCAGCAGGTGGAGCATTATGGGCAAAGAGCTATGAGGAAGCTTATGATCTAATTGAACTGATGGCTGCTAATGAATATCAGTATCTAGCCCAGAGATTGCCACAGAGCAAGGTAGCAGGAGTTCTTGAGGTGGATACAGCTACGACTATCACTGCTCAACTAAAGGCGTTGTCTATGAAGATCGATTCTCTGGCTAACTATGCTGTTAAGCAGATAATTAGTGTTTGTGAGCTGTGTGCAGGTCCGCATGTGACAGAGCAATGCACTATATCTAGTGAATCAACTCAGTTTGTGAGTAACTTTCAGAGATCGCAGCAACCAGTTACAGACACTTATAATCCTGACAACTGGAATCATCCTAACTTCAGCTGGAGCAACAATCAGAATACGATGCAATAACCTTTCCAGCAGTTTGGAAATAAGCTATTCAACCCTCCTGGTTTTCAGCAACAATTTGCACGAAAACAACAACTCCAAATTCAACAACAAAATCATGATGCAGGTCTATCTTCGAATGAAAAATATGAATTGGAGGAGTTGAGGCTTATGTTCAAAAGCCAGGCTCTTATATGCCAAAGCCAGGGTATTTCTATCGAGACTCTGGAGAACCAATTAGGGCAAATTGCTAATGCCTTATTGAATCGACCACCAGGAACGCTTCCTAGTGATACAGAAGCCAATCCAGGCAAGAGGGAAGTTGAAGAACAGGTGAATGCCATCACCTTAAGGTTTGGAAAGGTTGCAAGCCCCCAAATTCAGCAAGACGAAGAGCCTGAAAAGTCTCAAGTTCCAGAATCTGAAGTTTTGGCTGAAGAAGATATACAGAAGGAAGTAGAGGTGGAACCAAGGAAGACTACTTTGGAACACACTCCTCCTGAGGGTAATACAGGGGAGAAAAAGATCTATCCTCCACCTCCTTTTCCTAAGAGGCTGCAGAAGAAAAAGCTGGATAAGCAGTTTGAGAAGTTTTTGGAGGTGTTCAAGAAACTTCATATCAACATACCTTTCACTGAAGCTCTTGAACAGATGCCTAGCTATGTGAGGTTTATGAAAGGTATTCTCTCTCGAAAAGTGAAGCTCGATGACTTAGAGACCGTTGCTCTCACGGAGGAATGCGGTGTTGTGCTACAACAGAAGTTGCCTCCGAAGCTTAAAGATCTTGGAAGCTTCACTATTCCTTGCACCATCAGAAACTTGTCATTCGACAAGTGTTTATGTGATTTAGGAGCTAGCATCAATCTGATGCCCTTATCTATCTTCAAGAAGCTTGGTCTGCCTGATCCGAAACTAACATACATGTCATTGCAACTAGCTGACCGTTCCATTTCTTATCCACGAGGTATAGTGGAGGATGTCTTGGTCAAGGTGGATAAACTCTTCTTGCCTGCTGACTTTGTAATTCTTGATTTCGAGGAAGATAAGAAGATTCCCATCATCTTGGGAAGACCATTCTTGGCTACAGGCTGAACTATGATCGATGTGCAAAAAGGAGAGCTTTCGATGAAGGTTTACGATCAAAAGGTCACTTTTAATGTATTCAAGGAAAATAAAGTTACCCACAGCTAAAGAGGAGTGCTTTAAAGTAGAGCAACTGCATGTTTTGAATGCACCTCCGTGGAAGAGGAAATTGGATATGCCATTCGATTCTCTTGGGTTAGCATAGCTGAAAATTTCTCAGGAGCGTTTTGAACCATTTATTCAAGAAGCTCCCATACTTGAGTTCAACCGAAAGCCAGATCACTTGGGTTATTCATTTTTAGGTGCACCCCATGATAAGGGGTTGGGATATATTTTTGATGATGTAGAGAGTGGTTGGACGGATCTTCTAGTGCCTATAGAGGGTTCTTCTCATGCGCCACAGGTAGTTGATAGGACTGGTGTTGGTGATGAGCAGTACAGGCGAGTGACTAGGCGTATGGAGGCCATGCACGACATTCACCATCATTTTGCTGAAGATTTAACACATGTTTCGGTAATATATTCTGAGACACTAGTGGTGAGGTTGATTGGCCACCTGATTCTCCTCCCGAAGAGGGTGATCTTTTCGACGACTAGGTATGCCTGAAAGCCTTATTATTACCTCCAATGAGGACATTCAAAATTTTAAGTTTGGGGGTGATAATGTAAGAATTAGTAGTGTGTGTCCATATAGATTCATATTGTATGTTTAGTTGTAGTTCATTCATATTTTTACATGATTGTTCATTTAGGACATATTTGTTTATTTTTATGTGATTTCATATAGTTGCATTTGCATGCATATTTAGCATGATCCCTTAAGATGAACTATGATATTTGATAAGTTGATGTTGATTTCAGTGTGGTGATGACGAATAGAGGGATGTTTAAGTCTTAATGAATTGATTTGCATGCTAGAAACATATATTTTCACAAAGTCTTATAGGGTTGCTTTTGATCTAGATCATGATCATACTTGTTTGTTGTTGAGATTTAATCACTTGGTTATATTTAGAATTTGTGATATTCTCGTAATGACGTAAAAACACTGATTTTTTTTATCTGGAGAAAAACTTGGATTTCATTGCTAGTTGTTATAAGGCTAGGCGTCAAATGGCTAGTAGCCGGCTCATATTTTTATGAGTAGTCTAGGGTTGAATGAGATGGAGCGAAACACACTCATTCAGAAATTGTTGAAAAAAAGAAAAAAGAGAAAAAAAGAAAAGAAAAGAAGTATGTGTTTATGCATAATTGATCAAGAATGAGCTCTTTAATACTCGAGTTATTAAGTTCTAGGGGACTTTGTGCCTAGTGACCTAAGGCTTTTATAGTCTGGGATTTGCTAACCTAACGCTTGCTACATGGGTATTATTGCACAAGTCTTTTGGGACCTCATTCATTGCACGGTCAAATAAGCATCGTTGTTATGTGTTCAATAATAGTGTAAATCTTTGTATAATTCTAGTAGAAAGGAGGTGTTGTGAGTCATAATGCGTTTATTGTCTATTCTGTTTATAAACTTTTGATTGTTTTGATGATAGATAAGTTATGGTTATTGATCTAGTATCGAGAGATATCTGTTAAGCATTCCACACACGCACGTTTCTGGTTTGTGAGTTGGTTTGTGGGATTTATTCGAGCTCTATTTTAAGTCATTGCATTCTTAGAGGCATTAGCTTATTCATTTGGTTATGGTTATTCTGAGGGGATCGATTGCATTATCATTTAGTAACATTCACGTAGTTGCATTCATGCATTAGGTTTGTTTTATAGTTTTGAGTCTGTTTATGCTTGAGGACAAGCATCGATTCAAGTTTGGGGGTGTGATAAGTGGATTTTATATCCACTTGGAATGCTTTATTACAAGCTTAAATTGGTATTTTGGACTCAAGTTGTTGGTATTTTGATGTGTTTTTGTGTTATTGCATTTCAGGTATCAGTTATATGAAGAAATGAGCTTTTAAAGGAAATATGATAAAAAGTGATCAGATTTCGAATCCAATACCATTTTCAAGTTGTAGAGAATCTCGTTAGCTTCGCGTGGGTAGTTGAATCGCCTAATTCTGATGAGTAGAACTCAAGTTATGGCCAAAACAAGATTCATCAGAAATTTTTCTAGATAGGCTCTAAGCGCCCGTCCGGGATGTGGGGCGGCCTCCCGGGAGCTGAGGCGCCCGCCCGAGGCGCGACTGGTCGCTGACTTCGCTGGAAAAGCCTTTTTTGAGTGGAATTTGATGATTTTAAGGGTCCAGGTCCACTAGGGGCGTATATATACTTAAAAAAAGGGTTTTCATCATCCGGGAAGATTGGGATACCAAGGAGAAGACCTAGAAGCACAGAACAACTCCGAAAAAGAAGATCTTATTTTCAACTTGTGATTCTTTGAATTAGTTGTAACTTTGGATGCTCGTTTTCGTTCTTGTTGAACCTAGATCTCGTTTATTTGTACTTTAATTATTATTCAGTTTAGTAAGACCTTGTTTTATACCATGCTTTGATTGGAACCCATGGTGACGATGAGTTTGATTATGAACTAATCATTATCGTGGGATTCTAGCGGATTTACTTATGGATTTCAATAATTAAATTGTTCCGATATCTTGGTGTGTGGTGACTGATTGCTATCCTAGTATTGGTTGTGCTTATTCGTCTTATGTGCGTAGCTAACATATAAGATAACGTGTTAATCTCTATTGAAGCGACAGTGAATATTGAGATTTAGAACTTGCCATGCTAGCATAGGTTCATGTATGTGTATGCATGATTCGTAGGTAACTCTAACCGTTTTACTTGCCCTATGTAATCTTTATAGATAACTTGTGCTTAAACCGTTATGTTTTCAAATTCTATAGACATATAGGGTCTCAATATAATTGGTGCCTATTCAGCTTCTATCTCTTTTGTGGATGTCTGGTAGAATGGTACTCGTGCAACGAAAGTTGGCGTTTATCAGTTTCGTGTTATCTGATTAGTGTCATCACCATCACATGCTAAGGTTAAGAACGAAAAGGCTATTGAATGAAGTAGTAATGAAGTTAGAATCCCATGTTTGTCATATATAGTAATTCAACCTCAATTCTCTTAGTTAATGTTATTTAGAATAATCTCTTAGTTTAATAAAAACCCAATTTGTTATTTGTCTTAGCATTGAGCGATAATCATACATTGTTGCATAGGTGCATAAATTGAACTTAACCTAAACCAGTCTCTGTGGGAACGAATCTGATTTATATCTTATACTACTTGAAAATGCGTATATTTGTGTGAATATTAGCGCGTCTTTTCGCCCTAACAAGGAGCAAGGAGAGAAGGAAGAAGACCGTTTTAGCACATCGCAACGAAGAAGAGGAAGCATACGTTTTATTGTGATTCTTTTATTCGTTATAACAGTGGATGCTAGTTATCTTTACTTTGAACCTTATTACTCTTGTGACGTACTCTGGTTTTAATAAGTATTTTTATTAGTTTATATTGTGTGTTATTATCATGTTTTCATATGAACCCATGGTGACGATGAGTTCTATCATGGGCTAATCGTGATCATGGGGTCATAGCGGATTTATTATGGATTTCTTTAGTTAGTTGTTTAATACCTTGACGTGTGATGATTGTATGATATCTAGCATAGGTTGTGCTTATTCGTCTTATGTGTGTCGCGAACATATAAGATAGTCTGTTAATCTCTTTTTAATAACCAATTTGTTATTTATCTTAGCATTGAGCGATAATCATACATTGTTGCATAGGTGCATAAATTGAACTTAACCTAAACCAGTCTCTGTGGGAACGAATCTGATTTATATCTTATACTACTTGCGAACGCGTATACTTACGTGAATATTAGCGCGTGTTTTCACCCTAATAAGTTTTTGGCCCCGCTGCCGGGGATCGAATCCGGGTAACCCGCGTGACAGGCGTGGTAAGTATTCCTGCCTGTCACGCGGGTGACCCGGGTTCTATTCCCGGCAGCGGCGCCAAAAACTTGTTAGGGCGAAAATACGCACTAGTATTCACACAAGTTTACGCGTTCGCAAGTAATATAAGATATAAATCAGATTCATTCCCACAGAGACTGGTTTAGGTTAAGTTCAATTTATGCACCTGTGCAACAATATATGATTATCGCTCAATGCTAAGACAAATAACAAATTGGGTTATTATTAAACTAAGAGATTATACTAAATAACATTAACTAAGAGAACTGAGGTTGAATTAATATATATGACAAACATGGGATTCTAACTTCATTACTACTTCATTCAATAGCCTTTTCGTTCTTAACCTTAGCATGTGATGGTGATGACACTAATCAGACAACACAAAACTGATAAACGCCAACTTTCGTTGCACGAGTACCATTCTGCCAGACATCCACAAAAGAGATAGAAGCTGAATAGGCACCAATTATATTGAGACCCTATATGTCTATAGAATTTGACAACATAACGGTTTAAGCATAAGTTATCTATAATGATTACATAGGGCAAGTAAAACGGTTAGAGTTACCTACGAATCATGCATACACATACATGAACCTATGCTAGCATGACAAGTTCTAAATCTCAATATTCACTTCCGCTTCAATAGAGATTAACACGCTATCTTATATGTTAGCCACACACATAAGACGAATAAGTACAACCAATACTAGGATATCAATCAATCACCACATACCAAGATATCAGAACAATTTAGTTATTGAAATCCAAAAGTAAATCTGCTAGAATCCCACGATAACGATTAGTTCATAATCAAACTCATCGTCACCATGGGTTCCAATGAAAGAATGGTATAAAATAAGGTCTTAATAAACTGAATAATAATTAAAGTACGAATAAACGAGATCTAGGTTCAACAAGAACGAAAACGAGCATCCAAAATTACAACTAATTCAAAGAATCATAAGTTGAAAACAAGATCTTCTTTTTCAGAGTTGTTCTGTGCTTCTAGGTCTTCTCCTTGGTATCCCAATCTTCCCGGATGATGAAAACCTTTTTTTTAGGTATATATATGCCCCTAGTGGACCTGGACCCTTAAAATCGTCAAATTCCACTCAAAAAAGGCTTTTTCAGCGAAATCAGCGACCAGCCGCGCCTCGGGCGGCCGCCTCAGCTCTCCGGGTGGGCGTCTCAGCTCTCTGGGCGGCACCTCAGCTCCCGGGCAGCCGCCCCACAACCCGGGCGGGCGCCTGGAGCCTGTCTGGAAAAATTTCTGATGAATCTTGTTTTGGCCATAACTTGAGTTCTACTCGTCAGAATTAGGCGATTCAAATGCCCACGCGAAGCTAACGAGATTCTCTACAACTTGACAATGGCCTTGGATTCCAAATATGATCAATTTTTATCATATTTTCTTTAAAAGCTCATTTCTTCATATAACTGATACCTGAAATGCAATAACACAAAAACACATCAAAATACCAACAACTTGAGTCCAAAACACCCATTTAAGCTTGTAATAAAGCATTCCAAGTGGATATAAAATCCACTTATCATATCGGAATCCCATTCTTACCACCATCATCATAAAGTCCTGTACGCCAAAACGTCAGAACTTGAGTTCCAGATAAATAGGATGGTTGCGTCAAAGCGAACCCAATTTCACTGTGAGATAAGAAATCCTGAATAAAATGAAGTTCCGAAGGAGCTTCACTCTTAGTGAGAATGGCAGCATAGTTGTTGGGGATGAACTTTGCTCCATTAAAGATTATATCCTTGGGTGCCATTGAAAATGAGTGAAAATTTAGAGTACCTGAAAGGTGTTTGATAAAATGTTTATATAGAAAACCGTCAGAGAGAGATTAAGAGAAAAGATAGAGAGGATAGAAAGAAATGTAAATAAAAGATTTTAAAATCTTTTATCTCTTTTACTTATACACTCCACTTGACAGCAGGTATTGAGAAGTGGAACAGACGTTACACCTGTCAGCCATGCAGTAGTTAAGACAAAAGTTAACGGGCACGGGAAATAAGTAATGATTACTATGCACATGAGTTTTTTTAAAAAAACTGTTCCCACTAAACAAATGATTATTACTGTCTTTATCTCACTTAAACCAATATTCTGATAAAATATAACCGTTCAAGTATTGACCAAAAATAAATCAAGTAAATAAATACTGCCACGTAAGCATCAAAACTTGATTATTATCAGAATTTTAAAGTCATCAGAATATGGCTCCTGTACTCAAAAAGTGAATGTTTATTTCTGTAATTCTTCACATAAATACTGATATAGTTTCAACAAAACTTAATCATCAGAACTTATCCTCAGAATTTATGCAACGGACACTTAAACTGTTCATCTAAAATAATATTGATCACCACAGTAATTTTCATCATTAATATGGAGTGTAAGTGTGTGCTTTAAGCTAAATATCAGACAAAGAGTAAAGTCTGATTCACTTCAGTACATCTTAGAAATAAGGCATAACTAAGAACTTTGCTCAAAATCTGTCATTAGTCTGAAGTCTACTATAGAATGAGTTCATGCATGAGTCCACCTCAACTGTTTTGTGCTCATTTTATGCATATTTTGAAATTCCTTTTTATAGTGGCTTCTCAGTGTAAGTGAGTCACGACTGCTTATCAGAATTTATGCTATTATCAGAGTATTTCTCCAGTAATCAGAGAATGTGAAAAGTCACCAAGAAAATTTTATTTTGCTTTTCTAATGCATATTACTTAATACCAGCAATGCACTTGGGTCTTCCCTTCCACAAACATTTTTATCTATATCTCAAAGGAGTACTTGATATTTATTTCTTTTCTTTACTTTTTCTTTTGATAAGTGAGGCTTATCAGCACTTAGTACATCCATAAGATTTACCAACATCAGAACTTAACAGATATGAAGCACTATTCTAGTTTGTGACTTAGTAATAAGATAAAAAAAGTAAACCTAACCAAGCTCAATATCAGAATTTTCTTGTGTTAAAAGATTTCCATATAAACAATTACTTCAAACATGAGATCTTTAGTATATTAGAGACTACTAGGTCGGCATCTAGCACAGTTATCCTCATTGGATTGAATAGTCACAGAAACATTCATATCACTATCAGAGTTTAGAAATTCACAACAGACAACAATCAGCACTTAGGTAAATTTCAATTTAAGCACATATTACATAAAGATAGTAATATCTGTAAATACTGATTATAAAGTCTGATGTATCAGAACATAAACTAAGCAGATTTAGAGAAAGAACCTGAAACCATTCCAAGTTCATTTACCAATCTTGTAAAAGTTGCTTCACATAGTGGTTTTGTGAAGATATCTGCTAGTTGTTGATCTGTTGGAACAAAATACAATTCTACTGTACCTTCCATCACATGCTCCCTTATGAAGTGGTACCTAATGCTGATGTGTTTTGTCATTGAGTGCTGAACTGGATTACCTGTCATAGCAATAGCACTTTGATTATCACAGTAAATAAGGATTTTAGAAAATTCTAACCCATAATCCAGTAACTGATTTTTCATCCAAAGAATTTATGCACAACAGCTTCCTGCAGCCATGTACTCTGCCTCTGCAGTTGATGTGGAAATTGACTTTTGTTTCGTGCTAAACCAAGAAACTAATATGCCTCCAAGAAATTGGCAGCTTCCACTTGTGCTTTTCCTGTCAATTTTGCACCCTGCAAAATCTGCATCTGAGTAACCTATTAGCTTAAAGTCTGATTCCCTAGGATACCACAATCCTAGATCAGCTGTACCCTTAAGGTACTTGAAAATTCTTTTCACAGCTGTTAAGTGAGGTTCTCTTGGATCTTCTTGAAATCTTGCACAAAGACAGGTAGCATACATAATATCAGGTCTACTTGCAGTTAGATAGAGTAGTGAGCCAATCATACCTCTGTAATCAGTAATATCTACTGATGTACCAGTATCCTTATCCAATTTTGTTGCAGTGGCCATAGGAGTGGATGCACTTGAACAATCTTGCATTCCAAATTTCTTCAACAAATTTCTGGTGTACTTAGATTGACAAATAAAAGTTCCTTCTTCATTCTGCTTGACTTGAAGGCCCAGAAAAAAGCTAAGTTCTCCCATCATACTCATTTGATATCTTGACTGCATTAGTTTGGCAAACCTTTTACAAAGTCTGTCATTTGTAGAACCAAAAATGATATCATCAACATATATCTGCACCAAAAGTAAGTCCTTTCCATGGTTGAGATAGAATAAAGTTTTGTCAATAGTCCCTCTGTTAAATTCACTTTCCAGAAGAAACTGAGCTAATGTCTCATACCATGCTCTTGGAGCTTGCTTAAGGCCATAAAGTGCTTTATCAAGTCTGTAGACATGATTAGGAAATTTTGAATCTATAAAACCTGGAGGTTGTTCAACATATACTTCTTCTTCCAATTCTCCATTAAGAAAAGAACTTTTTACATCCATTTGAAAGAATGTAAACTTTTTGTGAGCAACATAAGCCAAAAATATCCTTATGGCTTCCAATCTAGCAACTGGTGCAAATGTTTCATTATAATCAATTCCCTCCTGTTGAGAGTATCCTTTTACAATCAGCCTTGCTTTATTTCTTGTAATTATGCCATCACTGTTAGTTTTGTTTCTGAACACCCATTTTGTATCAATAACAGATCTATTCTTTGGTCTTGGCACTAGCGTCCAGACTTTATTTCTTTCAAATTCATTTAACTCTTCCTGCATTGCTTGCACCCAATCAGCATCTTGAAGAGCTTCTTCCACTTTCTTTGGTTCAGCCTGAGAAAGAAAAGAATGATAGAGACATTCATTTGATGTTGTTGTTCTAGTTCTAATACCTGCTTCAGGATCTCCAATAATCAAGTCAGGTGTATGTGCTTTAGTCCACTTCCTTGCAGATGGAAGGTGATCTCTAGAACTGGATGCTCCCCCATGATCCATGCTATCTCCATCAACATTTTCTGATGCTCCCCCTGAAATCATGCTATCTGAGTTGGATCCTTAAGAATTTGAGTTTCTAGAATTATCAAAACTTGGCCCATCAAAGCTTGATGAATCAGAATTTGAGTTTCCAGAATTATCAGAACTTGGCCCATCAGAACTTGATGAATCAGAACTTGAAGACCATGTTCTAGGTTCTGATGCTTCTTGAGATGTGGTTGGATCTTCAATATGCTCCCCCTGCACAGGTGCATTTTCCTTTGGCGTAGTCACCACAGTTTCAATAACATCAGAGTTTAACCCATCAGAGTTTGCAGTATCAGGATTTAGACTATCAGAATTTACAGAATCGGAATTTAAAACTTCATTCTTAAATCTCAGCTGATCATGATCATTGAAATCTTCAAGTCCAATAATCTTCTTATCATCAAAAGAGACATTGATAGATTCCATGACTACCCTTGTTCTTAAATTGTAGACTCTGAAGGCTTTTGTGGAAAGTGGATATCCAACAAAAATTCCTTCATCAGCTTTTAGATCAAATTTGGATAGCTGTTCAGGATGAGTCTTAAGAATAAAATACTTGCATCCAAATACATGAAAGTACTTTAGATTTGGCTTCTTTTTCTTCACCATCTCATATGGTGTCTTTCCATGCTTGTTGATAAGTGTTGCATTCTGAGTAAAACAAGCAGTCTGCACAGCTTCAGCCCAAAAGTAGGTTGGTAACTTTGCTTCATCAAGCATAGTTTGTGCAGCTTCAATAAGAGTTCTATTCTTTCTTTCAACAACTCCATTTTGCTGTGGAGTTCCAAGAGTAGAGAATTCCTGCTTTATTCCATGGTCTTTGCAAAACTCTTTCATAATCATATTCTTGAACTCAGTGCCATTATCACTTCTTCTGATTTTCACAGAGTCTTTGACCAACTTATCCAGTTGTTTGATATGATCAATCAAGATAGATGCAGTTTCACTTTTTGTGTGCAAGAAATACACCCATATGTATCTGGTAAACTCATCTACTATGACCATAGCATATTTCTTCTTTGGAATAGACATGACATTCACTGGACCAAATAGATCAACATGTAATAGGTGATAAGGCTCAAAAATTGAAGATTCAGTCTTGCTCTTGAATGAAGATTTTCTTTGTTTTGCCTTTTGACATGAATTACAAAGGCTATCAGCAGCAAATACTGATTTAGGCAGTCCACTCACAAGATCTTTCTTGACTAGTTCATTTATATTGTTGAAATTTAAATGAGAGAGTTTCTTGTGCCAATCCCAGCTTTCTTCAATTGATGCTCTGCTTAACAGACAGATTGCAGAACCATCAGAACTTGTTGAAAGCTTGGCTTCATAAATGTTACCATGCCTGTATCCCTTCAGAACAACTTTGCCTATAGATTTGCTTACAACTTCACTGTGTTCTTCAAAGAAATTCACATGATAACCTCTGTCACAGATTTGACTAACACTCAGCAGATTGTGTTTAAGTCCCGAGACTAGAGCTACTTTTTCAATGATGACATTCCGAAGATTGATATTGCCATATCCCAGAGTTTTTCCCATGTTGCCATATCCATAAGAAACTCCTGGGCCAACTTTCTCCACAAAGTATGATAGCAGGGCTTTATTTCCAGTCATATGTCCTCAACATCCACTGTCCAGAACTAGGATGTTTTTCCTATTGCCCTGCATTCACAAAGACCACTAATGATTAGTTTTAAGGACCCAGACTTTCTTGGATCCTTTGGCCTTATTAAGTTTGTTAACATTTGCAGCGGATTTAACATCAGAGTTTATGTTAACATTTTTCTTATCAGAATTTACGGTATTAGGCTTTGCATCAGAACTTACACTAGAAGGAATAATGCTAACTTTCTTTAAAGAAGGTTTTATTTGATAATAATCATAATACAAACTATGATATTCCTTATAAGTGTAAATGGAATGCCATAAACTACCACAATGAAAACAAGGATTTTGTGGTTTAAACCTAACAGACTGACTCTTAACTCCTGATTTAGAAGGTAAAGAGTTGATATTCTTATTCTTCCTGCAAAAAGAAGCAAAATGGTTAGAGTTTCCACAGTTATAGCATTTCTTTCTAGGAGCATTAGGAACAGGCTTATAATTATTGCTTTTATTCACACCTTCCTTTCCATTCCTATTTTTCCTAGGTGGCTTTACCTTGTTTACATTCTTAATCTCTTTCAGCTTATACTTAAGTTGCTTCTTTGTCATTAAGCCTATGTTATCTTCAGCTGGTTTATCCTGTTTTAACTTATCAGAAGTTGACTCTGCCTTAACTTCTGTCTCGGTATCTTTCATCTTTTCAGAATCAGACTTTACAGTTTTAGCTACAAACTTAATAGGATTTACCTTTGGCTTACTAGTCTATTTGACAATAATTGGCTTAATTTGTTCAGTTCCTGTTTCACTTTTATCATCTCCATAACCTAAGCCCTCTTTCCAGTTTCCACTACTTAGTAAATTCTGAGTTGTTCAGCCAGAGTTAGTCTAAGTCCTGATAATCTCTCTTTCCTTTTCTAACTCAGTTTTTAGAGATTGATTCAATTTTAACACTTCATCTCTAACATAAAAAGCATCATCTCTTTCTTTCTGAGTTTGATGGAACATAACTAACTCCTTTTCTAAATAGTCATTCCTTTTCTTAAAAGCCAGATTTTCAGAGGTTAACCTATCACATGTTAAAGTCAAATCTCTATAGCTAATGAATATGGTTTTAAGATAAGATCTCAACTCAGTAATATCATCAGTATGAAAAACATAAGTTGTTTGAGGTACCTTTAACTCAGCAGCATCAGAACTGCTATCAGCATTTGCCATCAAGGCATAGTTCACCTCATCTTCAGAATCTGAAGTGTCTGTCCAACTTTTCTTCTTTGTGACAAGTGCCTTGCCTTTGTCACCTTTTCCTTTCTTGCAATAAGGAGATATGTGGCCTTTCTCACCATAATTGTAGCATTTAACATTTGAGTAATCTCTTCTGTCAGACTTTCCTGCTTTGCCTTTAGATTTCCTGAATCCCTTCTTATCAAAACTTCCACTTTTCCCGGAAAACTTCTTTCCCCTTCTGAATTTCCTGTAGGCTATCTTTGTGATACCCTTCACCATAAGAGCACACAATTTCATCATCTCTTCATCATCATCCATCTCAGATAGACTTTCAGTTTATGAATCCTCATCAACATCATCAGAACTTGATGAATCTGAATCAGACTTTATGATGAGAGCCTTTCCTCTGCCTTTCTTTGAGACAACCACTTTGGGGGATTCCTCCTCAGCCTTAAGAGCAACTGTTCTTGACTATCTCCCATGCCTCTTGCTTCTTTGATCCATCTCAAGTTCATGAGTTTTGAGCATACCATAAATTTCATCAAGAGTAGTTTCATCAAGAGCATAGTTGTCTCTTATAGTAGTTGCCTTCAAATCCCAACTTTCCAGTACGAGCTAAAAGGAATTTAAGATTAGTATCTTCAAGATCATATTCCTTATCCACCAGTGATAGATCATTCAAGAGTTTGACAAATCTGTCATATAAACCAGTTAATGACTCATCAGGTTTTGAGTCAAAGTGCTCATACTCTTGAGTGAGTATAGTCCTCTTGTTCTTCTTAATTGCATCAGTTCCCTGGCATCTTGTCTCCAAGGCATCCCATATCTCTTTTGCAGTCTTACAGTTAATTACCCTGTTTGACATGACATTATCAATGGCACTATGCAGCAAATGCCTTACCTTTGTATCCTTGGCAATAGATGAGATATCTTCAGCTGTATATTCACTTTTCTCCTTTGGTACAGTCTTTGCTGGCTGATCTGCAACTACAACAGAGAGCTTGGTTGGCTTATGTGGTCCTTCATTAATTCTGTCAAGGTATTCTGGATCGGTAGCTTCTAGAAACATAGTCATCCTCACTTTCCATATGGGATACTCAGAAGGTCTCAGTATGGGAACCCTAATTGTCTCATATCGATTATGGATTTGAGTCTTTGGAGTTTCTTCAGTTTTGGTGGGCTTGGTTGGAGTTTGTTCTTCTTCAGACATGATTGTTTTGGATCTTTATTGTATATGTGTTAACAGATTGGCTCTGATACCACTTGTTAGGTCATACACACCGTAGAAGGGGGTTGAATACAGTGTATACTACAATCAAATCGAATTAAGAACACAAGTATAAAACACAAAATAATCTTATTAATAAAACAGTATTGCAATGAAACCGTTCTCTCTCAGTGATGAACAAATATCACGAGAGCTGCTAGGGTTACAATAAATAATATTCTCGATAAAGATAACACTTATAGTATAAACCCTATGCTATGTTTATATAGACACACAGTTATAAGATAATCTTCTAATTGATATTGAATATAAGTCTGCATCCTAAAATATATCAATTAGTTATCTTTTCCTCCAAGTCTTCTATTCTTCATAGAATTCTTCTCCATACATATCTCTTCTTGTTTTAGTCTTGGTCTTCTTTCCTTTCAATCAACCGCCTTCCTTATCTGAAAGTCTTCTTAAGTCCTGATATTATCTTCTGATGAATATCTTCTGATATCTTTAGTTCGGATAACTTAAGTTCTGATATCTTAAGTTCTGACTTCAGTATAAGTACTGATTTCCAGTTAAGTCATGATTTGTCCTGTTAGTCAAGATCTGAAAACTAAACACAAATCATTATTAGACATGACATCACAAATATATCTAACACTATATTTCATGAAATAAAAATGTTGCGTGCGAGAAATTTAAGTTAATCGGTGGAATTCATGTCGGAGACTCGAATTAATCGGGCACCCGCGAATTTTTCCGCCGTCGTCAATGAGTCTCAGCGAGCCGACGCAGGACGGTGATGATTTATTTTGAGTTCTATAATTATAAATAAATAAATTTAGTTCGTAAAATTATTTTTGAAATAAAAAATAGTTAGTTGGTATGAAAATTAAAGGTCGCATCGGTGATTGGGTTGTGCATTTGGATTAATTGTGATTGTTGCGTAGATTATGTTTCGACTGGTAGTCTGATAAATAGAGGAAACGCTGCCCGAATTTCGAGAAATTTATTTCGAGAATACGGTAAAGTATCCTGTAATTATCAGGAATACCAATTGAGTATATAATATTAAATTATAAAATGTATTACGAAAACTATTTTCGTATCATGATGGAATATTGTAGAAATCTGTTACGCGTAATAAGTAAATAAGGGATGTCACTCAGTGAAATATTTTGCAAAAAGAGTCCGATGACCCTATTTTCTGTAACAACGGTTATACGTATTTTCTGAAAATAACTACTAAATCCAATTTCAAGAATGTGATCCCTATCTAATTTGTATATTGAGATAGTTCGTATATATATGAGTCGGGTTATGAAATCGTTCAGGTAGAATTGATAGTGAGGATATGTCAAGCATAAGCGACCGTTTAATTGAGGGTATTTCGACTCTTTAGGTTCCAAATGAAAGACCCAAGTCCCGAAGTCTGTTTAAGAATAACCCAGCGTTCGGTAGAAAAAGCTCTGCAAGATGCGGATTGTTCGAGATGATAAGAACCAGATGTTGGATAAAAAGTAAAATGGAATGGTATTGCATATCAGGCTTGTACCAACAGCATGAGCAGCACACCAGAGAATTAGCAAAGTAAATGATGGTGTTGTCTTGAGGTAGAATGAAAGAATAATTATGTTATTGCGAGGGTGACTAACTGCTAAACACCAAAGGCAAGTATCCCTATCTTCACTTATCTATCAAGTGATATTTATTTTAAATCCTATTTTGCAAGTTTCTCTATACTATTCCAATTTCATAATAGTTAAATGCTTTACATATCAAAGTGATTGATTCTGTTTATGCAAGTACTCTTCTGTTATTCTATGTTTAGAATCGTTAAGTGCTTTTATTTATTCAATCACTGGATTTATAAATGTTTAAGATTTTGAGAAATATGATTTTATTGCGAGTATTCCTGCCCAAGTGAATGGGGGAATAAAATTTATAAGGGTGTCAATTATTATGACCCCTTTCATTAAAGTATTTTAAGATTGGATGGTTACTGGTTGCGTAAGAGGCCGAGACACCGGTCTAGTGCGAGCTATTATACGAAAGTGTAATATCTTGCAAGGAGAATATATGCCTTTTATGGATATCCTATAGGTACGGTATGGCTGCGGGATACCGGTACCTATATTTACGGTATGGCTGCGGGATACCGGTGCTGTTTCGTGACTAATCATCAGGAACAACATAGTGCATAATTGGTTCCAATCTAAATTGCTAAATTATTTTTGATAATTATATAATAAATGATTTATCAAGTGTTTTTGTTTAGGATAAAATATGAAATTCAGTTTCTGATTGATGTTGATACTTTGTTTGTTGTTAAATATCAAAGGTGGTATTAATATATATGATTAATGTTGACTTCAGTATGGGATGTTCTGAGCATCGAAGTTAGTATTGATATCTAATTTGATGTGACAACAAAATAAGTATTGATATCATGATTGGGGTTTTGAGTAAAATGGTTATAAAATTTATGATTCAGTCCATAATCACTATTTCATGTTTTTGTTTACGATATTTTCTTAAACATTGTTTTACGAGTTTATTCTCATTAAGATTCAAAGTATTGCTGAATCATTTTTGCTCAAAAATATCAAAAAGGTTTTGAATACAAATGAGGAACCAATTTTGGGATTCCTTAACTAAAATTTTTCTGATTTTAAATGTTATGCTCAATTGCAGATGTCGGTTTTTATATCAAAAGACCTTATATATGTTAAAATGAACTTGATGAACATTTCTTCCACTCATACTTGCCTGTTTTTAAATTTAACCTTCTAGTAATGATTAAATTGCGCTGTTAGCCGGGTAATTCGAGAAAAGCAAAGCAAGAAATTTTTGGAAGGTGGTTGGTCTGGGGTTTGCGGAATTAATGTAAGTTCTATTATATGAAGTTGTTTATATATATATTAGTTATGATATTTTATATTTGGGCCTAGTATACTTCTTTTCGAAGTTATACTAGCGGGTTAAGTTTTGAGATTGAGAATTGTTGAAAAGTGTTTTTATAGAAAGTGAAAATTTTATTCAGGGAAATTTGGAATTCTTGTTTGTAGAACTGTAACCTTAAAAGATCTTGGATTAGTTTGAGGTCATAGATGCTATATATCTTTTGCTGGCATTTCTTTATTATTAAACATGTTGTTTTGGATTAAGGTTTCATAGTTACGACCGAATCCTCTGACCCCGGATTTGGGGGCGTTACATTTAATTATTTCTTTTGATTTAAAAATCCCAAAAAATATTTTTGAGCTTTAAAATATTTTTCTAAATTATGTTCAAGACCCGATAATTATTATTAAATGATTTTAAAGTCAGATTTGGGTATTTGAATCTGGTTATATATTTATAAAATGATTCTTGTACCCATTTTAATTCCGAAAAATGTTCAAAAAATTGTATTAAATACCAGAAGAATCATTTTAACCCCACAACTTCTTTGAAAAATCATTTTTATCAAATACCTTACATGCTATGTGCTACGTGCTATCTGATTATTGTGTGATATGCCTATGTGTTCATTGTTTGACGGTTTACGTCATAAATTTTATTCCGTAAATCAGATTTGGGTGAAACGAAGGGTAGATAAAAGCTTATGATGTAATAACCCCAATTTTTTTGAAATTTTTGAAACCCTTATGAATAGTGTTTTGCTGATTATGCTGAATAAGAAAACTTTTCATGCCACACTATGTAGGGGCTCTTTTATTGATCTTCTGGGATATTATTAGTACTCTATATGATATATAAGTGTATGTAAAGATCGTCAGAATCCAAATTCGAACACTTTGATTTTTCCCGAAAATCTACCAGATACAGAAAGAATTGAGTAAAAGGTAACAGGATAAAAAGGATTTAAATTAAAGGATTATAAGAGAGGGTCATAAAAGGAATATAATATATTGAGAAAGGTTAAGGGAACCTAAGTAATAAGATCCCGGGTATGATCCCTCAAACGATAAACGAAAACGAAAGTTAAGCGAACCGTATAACAGATCAGCGGTCATTAGGCAAACAATTAGGAAGTTAATCAAAGGGATAAGAGAGGATGGTGTCATCCAACCAATAGAAAGAGGACAAAGGAGGGGTGATGACATCACAAAGTGATGCAAGCATGACATAAGAGGGAAGGAAATGTGATGGAATATTAACCACACAAAATCAAGGGTAAATGGGTAATTGACCTAAAACAAAACAAAACTAATTCAACCAACCAAGCAAATATTTCATCAAAACAAAAACACAAAATTCTCCTTCATCCTCCCTTTGCTCTCGGCTTTTGCCATTTTCAAAGAAAACAATTTTCAAAATTCAAGTTCAAGGCTTCCTAAATTGGTAAGATAATTCCCTAGTATTCCTTATGCATAGTTATGGCTATTCTATGAGTTTAAGCCTCCAAATCATTCACAATCTTCTTCAAGAAATCAATGAAGAAGACAATGAATAGTGACTTCAAGAATTTTAACTTGATTTTCTTGTTTTTCCTTTAAGATCCAAGCATCCCTAAGTCATCTCAAGACTTCTTAAGGCTTCCTCAAGCTTAAGCATAAGTATAAATGTTAATATTGAATTGATTGGGGCTGTTAGGATGTGGTATGGATGGAGTTTGGATTGGGATGTGATTGTGGCTTGATTATGGGTTGTTTTGGAATGGTTTAAATTTGGAAAATCGCGTAAACATAGCCGTCGTAATGCCCGATTTACCGTAGACTGTTTTTGTTCTTAACATCAGAACCCTTGAACTCACTGCTAGGTTTTTACCATTGCCATTTTTAGATAGTTCATGTTACGAGCTTCGTTTTGATATGTGGTTCGTTTGATTCCGATGAACGGTTTAGGAGAAACGGCCGTTTTAAGTAACGACGTTTCGCGAACGAACCCTTACCCCTCGCCTTACTTTGAAACATAGGTTAAAGACCTTAAAGGACTAATTGAAGTATGAAACATTTATGTAAGGTGTAATAGGCAGTTGGTAAGACACCCGCGAAGGAATCGCCTTAAAACTCATAATGGTTAAATTATTAAAAATGGTGGAGCCGAGGGTACTCGAGTGACTTAAGAAAATCAGTAAGAGCAAAATAAGCGTTAGAGTCTAAGTTAGTTAAAGTATAGATTTACAAGTGACTTTGGTTTAATTCCAACTTACTTGTTGTTTATAGGTTACCAGACTCGTCCTGAGCCTTTTATCACCCCCAGTCGCTCATGCAAGTTTTCTACCCGTTATAACTGTTGTTGTGATGTATATGTGTATATGCATGATCTTGCGATAAATGCATATTTGTTATTAGCAAATTCTTGCGATATATTGTAGCATGTGATATGGTACATATGCATGCCTATTTCGTATTCTTGCCATATATATCTGTTGGTTCAGTTGATAATACCTATGCTAGAGAATAGCGGTAATTTGCATATACCCTTAGTATAGGGACCCAAAGGTGAAAACATTTTCTAAAAACCGGGAGTCGAGGATCCCGAGTAGATTATATATATATATTTATATATATATGGTTATAGTTTTCCAAACTATTAATCGAATAAGGTTTATTCGATAACTTTATTTTATTTAATGAATATTATTTGAATATTCATTCGAGGACTTATGACTCTGTTTATTATATTTAATGATTATTAATTGGATATTCATTGGAGGATGTATGACTCCGTTTATTTTATTTAATGAATATTATTTATAATATTCATTCGAGGTATTATGACTCCGCTTATTATTTAATAATATTCTTTATTTTATTAAAGAATAATGTTTCGATAATCAAACTTATTTCGATTATTCAAATAAAGATAGTACTTTCATATAAGTATATCTTTGGTTATTTAATATCCATTTCAAGTATAAGTTTTTGTTAGGTCCCAATTTGTTTGTAGAAGGGGGGGTTGAATGCAAACAATACCGTTTAGTCGAATAAAATGCGGAATAAAATTGTGAAACAAAATTCAAGTTAAATAAAACTTTTATTAAACTTGAAAGGTGTTACAACTACGGTATCGGTTACAAGGGATTAATCTCAAATCAATTATTACAAATTTAGAATAAATTCGACATGAACTTTTTCTATTTTTGTAATTAAAAGATCAAATGCTAAAAGCGATTTGAGATTAAGTTCTAGGGATTTTAATCCGCTAGATTGATACACAAGAACAAGATAAGTATTTCTAGTTGATTGGATATAACTTTACAATCTAGAAATTGATCTTGAAGTTGCAGAATAGATGTAATATTTTTCTGCTTCTTTTTACTCTTTTGTTCTTCTGTATGTTCTGTTTTTGCTGAGTTTTTGGATGATCTTGTCTTCTGCTTCTTTTGTTTCTTTTTAAGTAAACAGCCGAATGCAAATGAACTGCAATGACAATCCTTTGAACCAGCATGACTTTCGGTATGACAATTGATTGTCATACCGATTGTTACATAAGTACAATTCAGATTGTCTTGCAAAGATTAATAACAGATTTTTTAATCTAATAAAAATTCTAACAAGACAATTAAATGAATTAGCATGACTTTCGGTATGACTATTGATTGTCATACCGATTGTCATACTAATACAATCAGTTTGCCTTGTTTCAATTTAAATAGATTTTAAACCAATTAAAATTCTGTAATTCCTTAATATTAATTCTAAATTAATTAATCAATTTAATTCAATTAATTAATAAATTAATCCTTGCAGATATAATTTATTTTCTTAATTAAATTATATGACTTAATTAATTAATGGAGAATTAATACTAACCCTGAGCAGCAACCATTCTTCTGTCAATCTTCTGAAAGTCACTGAGACTTATGAATCAATTCCGTCACTTCAATGCTGACACTCGATGTACTGTCTGGTTCATGAGTGACTAACTTTTGTGACGTTTCTTCATGTCTTGACTTTGTTGTTCTGATTAAATCCTTGTAATAAATGATACCTTGACGAGATCTCTGTCACTTGATTAAATCCACGATCTTGATTTATATCACTGAGGCATGATCAAATTCTTGAACTTCTTCCAGTGAATCTTCAAGTCTGCAGATGAACAATGTTTCTTTATTCTTTGACAGATGTTACTTTGTGAGATCTCTCTGATGATTGATCCACTATTTACTTATTACATTCTTATTTGAGTTGAGTTAAATACTCGAATAAACGAGTAGGCTATGACATATGCCTTTCAATCTCCCCCTATTTGCTTGTTAGACAATAACAACAAATACCTAGAGGATAACTCAACTAACAAATAAGAAAAAGATATAAACAGTAATGTAAAGTAAATAGCAGAAAAGTTCTGGATTATATTTAACATTTTCCAGATTCCAAATGAAATTTACAAGTGAATACAAGATAGATGTTCCTCTAGCCTGAACATATAACTACATTAGTCTATCTTGATTCATAACGCTCTAATCATATTACATTGAGTTTTGAGCTAATTGACTTTAGTTGTCTTCTCTTCTGACTTCACCTTCTTCTAAATCTTGAAGCAATTCCTTGTCAAAGACACGATCTTTTTCTGAAGTGAAGCTTGCAGGTCTGACTGGTTGAACTCCAACTGACTTCAACTTATTCTTGAGTTGATTGTACCTTTTAACATTCTTTTCACAATAAGCTTGAATCAAGTCAGCAGCTTGAGTCTTCAACATGGATGAATATCCAGCAGTTCTCAAATGATGTTCCATCCAGACCAGATGCTTAGCTGAGTAGTCTTTAAGAGATTGTACATCTAGCTGACAGATTTGAAGACAATCAGACTTAAAGAATCTCACTTGATGAGGATTGTTGACCACTTGAGGACTAGCCCTGCTGGCAAACTCTTTAAGCCTTTCCCGAAGAACTTCATTCAATTCTGAGCTTCTTTTGACTTTGTTTAAAAGAACCCAAATCTCTGACAACGAACGATTCTCAAATAGATGAAGTGACACCTTGAATGATCCTTCACTCTGACAGTATACAAAAATGCTCATCTCATTTAGGGATCTATCAAAAGCAGCTGTGATCCTTGAGACTTCAGTCTTGATAGCATTCATGTACATGTCATTTTTAGGATTTGAGATTTCCAGCTTGTCAAGAATATGTAAGAACTGCCTATCATTGTTAGTGCATAGCTGAGGCATATCGAGTACTCTCCTAGATTCATCCCACTTTTCACCAATCTTTAGTCTGACATCTCTTCTCCTTTCTTGAGCTTTAATGTCATGAAGACGTTGCTTTTGAAGAGTTTCTGTTCTTTGTATGTCTCTTCTCCTGTCAATGATCTGTGAGACCTTCTTGAGTTCAGCTTCTTTTCTTTGCATCTCTGACTGCTCTTTCTGAAATTCTTTCTCAAACCTAGGATCCACTGTATCTTCTTCTTCCCAATCTTCAAAATCACTTTCTTCTTCAGCTTCAAATAACCCATCTTTATCTTCCTGAACTGGTTCAGTGGGAATGTCAAAAATATCGAAGTCATCCTGTTCTCCACTGTAGTAGGCATCATCAGCCTTTCCTTTATCTCCAGCAGAAGTATCTTTTTCTTTCCCTTTGGTACTACTCCCTTTCTTCTCCCCCTTAGTTGAGGGATCCTCTGCTGACTTTCCTTTGAAACCTCCACCACTTCCAGAGCCTGATCCTCCACCAGACGGTCCTTCAAAATAAGCTCTTTGTTCTTCATTAGGGCAATGAGAATTCTTGATCATGTAATATAAGTGCTTCATCCCTTCATTTAGATGTTCCATGCCCGTCTCTATCTTTAGAAATCTTGAGTTGTCCAGTGAATGATTCATCTCAACGAGGTCTTCAAGAGAAGTCATTCTTGTATGTAGGGAGCAGAAGTTGGATATGTCATCAGCTGATAAATTTGGAGTGTCCTGAATAGAATTGAGCTTTGGTATTACAGTAGTCTTTAAATCTGAGATGTCATTCCTTATGATTGCAAGCTGATTGTTGACAGAGGTGGAAGAAGAAGACTGTTCAACCACTTGTGCTTTAAATGCTTGAGCTTCAGCTTGACTTTTAGCAAGTTCTTCTTTCAGGGCAGCAATCTGAGCTAACAGGTTGACAGTATCAGTGTCTGTGTGTGCTCTCACCTGAAGTTCACTCGTGTTTGGTTCACTCATCTCTCGTGCATGTGTTTCTCTCAATATGATTGCTCGTGAGGAGTCTTCCAGTTGCTGTTCTTGTGTACCTGCATTAAAAATCACCCTAGCCTCTTCAAGAGAGGTCAGTGGTGGTGCAATGGGAATTCGCGAGTCCCGATCCTCAGTCAATACTATCAAATCTTTTGGAATAGATGTCTGAATTGCTTCAGGGATAGATTGACCGAGTTGCCCTCCACTTTCTCCAGATAAATCTGCGAGTGGAGAATCCCATAAGGGAGCCAGAGGTGTTGGATCTGGGAGGGGAGAAAATGACTCTATTAAAGATGGCGGAGAGTCAGATTTTCCCTCTGAAGCATGTGACTGCTCTTCTGCCGTAACTATGGCAGAAACTGTAACCGACTCTACGTGCACTCCTCGCTGTGTGTCCTGAGTATGATCTGGGGAAGTGTATGGTTCCATTGTGAGTAATGGAATTGTGCTTGACTCAGTACAAGATGCCATGGCCCTATGGCGAATTTCAATAGATGCATCCTGTTGAGAGAATGCCTCTAGTAACTGTTCATTGGCCATTTCAAAGTCCATGTCCTGTTGGGAGGACAAGGATGGGCTTTCAGATGCCTCAGAATAGGTTTTTCTTTTCTTAGGAGGAGGCAGAGCTGAGGGTTCACTCATATTTGACAATGTACTACTTCCTAGTAATCTCCTGGGTAACATTTTAGACAGTGGGGGAGAGGTTGAGATAGAATGAGACTCTGTGTTTGGCTCTATGACCTGGGATTGAAGCTGTGGTTCTACAACTTCATGGTCAGCCCTATCAACCACTGAGGGTCTTACAACAGAAGTAGGAAGAGAGTGAGAGTGAAGAGTTACTACCTGTAATGGAAGAGCCTGGGTGGCTTGAACCACTGGAGGTTGAGGTTGCTGTTCATGGCCGGGAAGATTAAAAATAGGTAAGGGAATATAATTGGCCATGAAAGCAGATACAAGTACTGGAACTTGCATAAATTTGAAGGTTGTGTCTTGGCGAGTGTAAATCTTTTTGCTAACTGGTGGGGGTTCGGTTACAGCAGAGTTAGCAAAAAGTGCTTTGTGTTCAGGGGTGAGTAGATGATCTGCTATAAGCATAAGAAAACGAGCATAGTAACATGATACCCTACGATTTGTAGAATGATCACGTAAAGCAGAAGTTAGACGTCTCAAGAGAATGGGAAAAAGTAGTTTGCCAAAATTGATCCTTTGATTGAAAATAACCGCAAGACCAATATACTGCAGGGTGGAAGTAATGTTATGAAAATTAGATTTTGTGCAGTTGGCAAACACTTTGGAAAGTGTATCGAAGAATATATCCCATTCAGACACCAAATTTGATTTAGAAAGTTTGGTTAAATTGATTACCCCCTGATAGTGAATAGCATTGAAAAAATTTGTGATATCATTTTCAGAGGGTAAATTACAGAAATTGTCTAGTGGAAAATTTAACGCACGATTGACGACTGTTTCATCAACTACATACTGTGTGTTTGCGATGGTGAATGAAAAAGATTTTGAATCATCGGCCACAGTAGAAGTTGTGCAAATCAGTCTAAGTAGATCGACGTTTAAAATCACATTTGATTTAATAGCAGAGCTAACAATCGAATGGTCATTTAAAAATCTAATCCATGGCTTAAATTTTTCAACATCACATTTTTCCGGATTAAAATAACCAACCTGATTATGCGCGACAATTTGGAAATTGAGAGCCATTTTATAAAATAATAATAAGACACAAGCTTTTCAGAATTTTAAGAATAATATTAAGAAAATTCGAATTAATTAAATTAATTTAATAATTCGAATTAAATTAATTATAATCGAAAAATTTAGACAGAAATGTATCTCGTTAAAATTCTTAACTCACAAACACAGTTTTGACAAACCAAAAGACACAAATCAGAAATTAAAATTAAAATAAAAGGTTCAAATTCAATAACACAACTGGAATTTGAAGGGGCAAACTGATTTTTATTTGATTTTGTGTTTTTTTTTATAATAATTTTTATTTAAGAAAAATTCAACAGCATCTCTTTATATATATACTTGTATGTATATATCACAAAGTGATGATTTTGTGTACTGAGTAAAAACTCGAGCAAGGAAGAAGACAGATTGTTGGTTTGGTTCGAAGAGAGAGAAGAGAGAAAAATTAGGGAGAAAAACTGTTCAAAATTTTTGAAATAAACTGTTATGTTGAAATGGTTTAAAACAAAACAGCAAAAGCCTTTATATAACAGCTGGTATGACAATCCGGGATTGTCATACCGATTGTCATACCAGGCAAAAAGAAGGAAAAGAAATAACAGAATAAATATTAAAATTATAACTGGTATGACAATCTGATAGTCATACCGATTGTCATACCAGTATAATAATAAAATGAAAATAATTATCTATATGGTTTATAACTGGCAAGACAATCCAATAGTCATACCGATTGTCTTGCCAGTATAAAACTATACTGAAGAACATAATTAACATAATTTACACTGAAATGACTTTCAGCAAGACAATTTCAATTGTCTTGCCGATTGTCATACCAGCAATAAACACAGAATTAATATGAAAATAAGTATATATATATAAGTACTGAAATGATTTTCAGCAAGACAATTCAATTGTCTTGCCGATTGTCATTGCAGTAGAAAACAAAATAAAATAAAATAAATGGAACAGACTTCTATTTGAATACTGAAACTATATTACAAGATAGTAAAACTGAAATAAACACTTAAAATTTTTACAGAAACAAAGATAATATATCAGAATTTATTATTTTTATTCCAAAAATAGATTTCTATTGAATTTTAGCAAATAAAATTCATAGAAAAATATTTTTAGAGGAAATAAAATATTCTGAGATATTTTAAATTAACAAATAGGGAAAATAAAAATAGATAAGATAATATATATTACATAGAAATAAGCAAGAAATATGATAAAATGATAAAATAAATTTGCAGATGAATTTTTCATTTATGAAAAATTCATTTGTAAATTCATTCAAGAACAGATTCCAGATATTAACTAAATTAATCACTAAAACTATTCAACATGCCCAATTTACCAACTAATCCGGTAAATGTGGATTCGTCAAGTGGTTTAGTGAAAATATCTGCTATTTGTTCTTCTGTTGGAACAAAAAATAGTTCAACAGTACCATTCATGACGTGCTCTCTAATAAAATGATACCTGATGTCAATGTGCTTTGTCCTCGAGTGCTGCACAGGGTTGTTGGTGATGGCTATTGCACTTGTGTTGTCACATAAAATAGGAATCTTGTTCAATACAGAGCCATAGTCTCGTAGTTGGTTCCTAATCCACAAGATCTGAGCACAGCAGCTTCCAGCAGCAATATATTCAGCCTCGGCCGTTGAGTTGGAAACTGTTTGCTGTTTCTTGCTGTACCATGAGACTAGCCTGCTTCCTAGGAATTGACAACTTCCTGAGGTGCTTTTCCTATCAACAACACTTCCTGCATAATCTGAATCTGTATATCCGACAAGGTTAAAACCAGATTCTTTAGGGTACCAAATACCTAGATTTGGTGTTCCCTTAAGATATCTTAAGATTCGTTTAACAGCAACGAGATGAATATCTCTAGGATCCGCTTGGAACCTTGCACATAAACATGTAGCATACATAATATCTGGTCTACTTGCAGTAAGATAGAGTAACGAGCCAATCATACCTCTGTAGCTTGTGACATCTACCTTAATGGAGTTTTCACATGGTCCAAGCTTGACAGCTGTAGTTGATGGAGTCCTTGCTGATGCAGAATCCTCTAGATTGTACTTTTTGAGGAGTTCCTTGAGATACTTGGATTGACAAATAAATGTTCCATCTAACCTTTGATTTACTTGTAATCCAAGAAAGAACTTCAGCTCTCCCATCATGCTCATTTCAAACTTGCTGTGCATTAACTTAGCAAATCTCTTACAGAGATTATCATTAGTAGACCCAAATATTATATCATCCACATAGACTTGGACTAATATAGTATCATTCTTATGTTTTTTAGAAAAGAGAGTTTTGTCTATGACACCTCTAATAAAGCTATTTTCAATAAGAAATTCAGAGAGAGTGTCATACCATTTTCTTGGAGACTGTTTTAGCCCATAGATAGCCTTGAAAAGAAAGAAGACAAAATCCATATGATCTGGATCTTCAAAACCAGGAGGTTGCTCTACATATACCTCTTCATCCAGCTTTCCATTCAGAAAGGCGCTCTTGACATCCATTTGATAAACTTTAAAGTTTGAAAATGCTGCGAATGCCAGAAATATCCTGATGGCCTCAAGTCTAGCCACTGGAGCATAGGTTTCATCATAATCAATACCTTCAGCTTGAGAATACCCTTTAGCTACCAGTCTTGCCTTGTTTCTTGTAACCACACCATCTTCATCTAGTTTATTCCTGAATACCCACCTAGTACCAACAGCTTTCTTGTGTACAGGCCTAGGTACCAGTTTCCAGACTTGTTGACTTTCAAACTGATTGAGTTCATCTTGCATAGCAATCACCCAATCTGGATCAGTCAGTGCTTCTTCAATCTTCTTAAGTTCCATCTCAGAAAGAAATCCTGAGAACAGACACTCATTTTGAGTAGCACGTCTAGTTCTGACTCCAACATCTGGATCACCAATAATCAACTCAAAAGGGTGAGCTTTATTCCAGACAGTCTGTCTTGGAAGATTTGATCTTGATGATTCGCCTTGAAATTCATTGTGATGTTGTGTCCTACTAGATGATCCTTCAGCATCTCCCCCTGAGTTGTTGCCATGTTGACTTGAAGATTCTCCGTCAGTAGCAGTGGTATCTCCATTGTTGCCAGAGTTTCCATCACTATTACCTTGAGTATCATCAGGATTAACAGGTTCTTCACCAGCAACAACCTCAGGTTCTTGACCATGTTCTGACTCTGAATCTGACGTATCATCAAACTTCAGTTTCTCAGAAGGATCTTCAGTTTGGATACTAGGGAGTTTAGTGTCATCAAATGTAACATTGACACTTTCAGTTACTTTGTGTTGATCAATGATATACACTCTATATGATCTTCTTCCATATCCAACAAAAATACCCTCATATGCCTTTGCCTCGAACTTACCACGACGATCATCTCCATCCTTGAGCACGAAGCATCTGGCACCAAATACATGAAAGTATTTGATAGAAGGTTTCTGTTCATTCAAAATCTCATAAGGAGTTTTCATGAAGTCTTTGTTGATTAGAGTTCGATTCTGAGTATAACATGCAGTATTGACAGCTTCAGCCCAAAAGTACATTGGAAGACCTGATTCATTTAACATCGTTCTTGCAGCTTCAATCAATGTACGATTCTTCCTTTCTACCACTCCATTTTGCTGAGGGGTTCTAGGAGCTGAAAATTGTCTGGTAATCCCTTTGTCTGTACAGAATCCATTGAGAAGTGCATTCTTGAATTCTGTTCCATTATCTGACCTTATTGCTCTAACAGGGACGTTAGAATCTAACTCAATCATCTTGATATGATCAATCACAACTTGTGGTGTTTCATCCTTAGAGTGAAGAAATAAAACCCACGTATACTTGGAATAGTCATCAACTATCACAAGACAGTAACACTTCTTTGACATAGAAAGGATATTAACTGGACCAAATAAATCCATGTGCAATAATTGCAGAACACCAGTTATGGAAGATGTGTCAGTGCCTTTGTGACTTGCTTTCTTTGACTTTCCTTTCTGGCAAGCCTCACATAGTCCTTCTGGAGAGAATTCCAGCTGAGGCAGACCTCTTACCAATTCTCTTTTGACAAGAGAATTCATTGTTTTGAAATTGAGATGGGAAAGTCTCTTGTGCCATAGCCAACTCTCATCTGACGATGCCTTTGCATAGAAACAATTGACTTCAAGATTGCTTCCAGAGTTCATGTCAGCTACGAACAGATTTCCTTTCCGGATTCCCATTAAGGAGGGTTTTTCACTTTTCTTGTGCAGAATCTGACACTTCAGCTTGTCGAATAAAACATTGTAGCCGTTGTCACAGAACTGACTAATGCTAAGCAGATTGTGTTCAAGTCCTTGCACAAGATATACATTTTCAATGATAACATTTCCAGCTTGCAAACAGCCATATCCCTCCGTTAAACCTTTGCTGTTATCTCCAAAGGTAACCACTGGGCCAGCTTTCTCAACCACATTTGATAGCAGGGCTCTATCTCCGGTCATATGTCTTGACGATCCGCTGTCAAGAATCCACACTACCGGTTGTACCTGTTTAATGCCCTCTTTTCTTGACGATGAGGTGCTTGCATCACTAGCCATGAGAGCAAGATTCCCAACTTCTTCATCTTCACTGTCAGTATCATCCCAGCTTCTTCCCTTTTCCAGGTACGCCCTTTCAGATTTACTCTTCTGATTAGAATCGTAAGAGTTCTTCCTTGCTTGTTTTGGCTTCCTGCATTCTGTGGCAAAGTGTCCCAACTCATTACAGTTGAAGCATCGAATGGTGCTTCGATCAACCATCCCTGTTTTATACCCACCACTGCTGGTGTTAGAGGATGAAGATCCACCTTTCTGGAATCTGTTGTAGTTGGACTTGTACTTGAACTTGGGATTCCTTTTGAATCTGACATTTGAGAATCTCTTGAAAATCAGGGCCATTGACTCATCCTCCAATTGCTCCAGTTCTTCCAAGGAATAATAATCATCTCCTGATTGATTTGTAGTAGGAGAATCAAATTCTGCTACTATCACATTATCTTCAACCTTGGAAGACTGTACCATTCTATCTGACTGTTGAGATTGTTGTTGATATAGTGGTTGTTGTTGCTGTTCATCAGCTACTAGAGCAGTAGACGTGCTGACCACTCTTCCTTTCCCGTAAACTTCCTTCTGCTGAATCTGCTCCAACTCATAAGTCTTTAACACACCATAGAGCCTTTCCAAAGAAATCTCACTCAGATCTCTTGCTTCTCTTATGGCAGTGATTCTATGTTCGAGATGAGTTGGCAGTGTCAAAAGGAACTTTTTGTTGACCTCCCTGATGGAATAGTATTTACCATTAATGTTCAGGTTGTTGATCAATGCATTGTACCTCTCAAACACTTCAGTGATTCCTTCTCCTGGATTGGATTTAAAGTATTCATACTCAGAGGTTAGGATTTCTAGTTTGTTCTCCCTAACTTCCTCTGTGCCTTCATTAATAATCTCAATAGTTTCCCAGATATGTTTGGAATCTTTACAATTCATCACATGTCTATTCATTAGGGGATTAAGGGAATCTACTAAGATTAATTGAAGGCTAGCATCCAGGGAAGCTTCTTCTATTTCAGCAGGAGAGAAGTCCTCAGGATCCTTCACATAAGTTCTCGCTTTGGTGATCACCACATCATTTTCTATTACCTCTGGTTCAATAACCATAGGTATTTTTGGACCCTTCTTCAACACTTGCAAATATTTGGGATTAGCAACCTGTAAAAACAGTAGCATCTTCTTCTTCCACATAACATAATTTTCTTTATCGAAAAGTGGAATTTTAACGGTTCCAACTTTTTGTGTAGTCATTATGAATTTTTTTTGAGTGAATAAAAAATTCAAGAAGTGAAAGAAACACAAAAGTCTAGGATCTAGATTTGTACGTTAATCAGAAGGCTCTGATACCAATTGTTAGGTCCCAATTTGTTTGTAGAAGGGGGGGTTGAATGCAAACAATACCGTTTAGTCGAATAAAATGCGGAATAAAATTGTGAAACAAAATTCAAGTTAAATAAAACTTTTATTAAACTTGAAAGGTGTTACAACTACGGTATCGGTTACAAGGGATTAATCTCAAATCAATTATTATAAATTTAGAATAAATTCGACATGAACTTTTTCTATTTTTGTAATTAAAAGATCAAATGCTAAAAGCGATTTGAGACTAAGTTCTAGGGATTTTAATCCGCTAGATTGATACACAAGAACAAGATAAGTATTTCTAGTTGATTGGATATAACTTTACAATCTAGAAATTGATCTTGAAGTTGCAGAATAGATGTAATATTTTTCTGCTTCTTTTTACTCTTTTGTTCTTCTGTATGTTCTGTTTTTGCTGAGTTTTTGGATGATCTTGTCTTCTGCTTCTTTTGTTTCTTTTTAAGTAAACAGCCGAATGCAAATGAACTGCAATGACAATCCTTTGAACCAGCATGACTTTCGGTATGACAATTGATTGTCATACCGATTGTTACATAAGTACAATTCAGATTGTCTTGCAAAGATTAATAACAGATTTTTTAATCTAATAAAAATTCTAACAAGACAATTAAATGAATTAGCATGACTTTCGGTATGACTATTGATTGTCATACCGATTATCATACTAATACAATCAGTTTGCCTTGTTTCAATTTAAATAGATTTTAAACCAATTAAAATTCTGTAATTCCTTAATATTAATTCTAAATTAATTAATCAATTTAATTCAATTAATTAATAAATTAATCCTTGCAGATATAATTTATTTTCTTAATTAAATTATATGACTTAATTAATTAATGGAGAATTAATACTAACCCTGAGCAGCAACCATTCTTCTGTCAATCTTCTGAAAGTCACTGAGACTTATGAATCAATTCCGTCACTTCAATGCTGACACTCGATGTACTGTCTGGTTCATGAGTGACTAACTTTTGTGACGTTTCTTCATGTCTTGACTTTGTTGTTCTGATTGAATCCTTGTAATAAATGATACCTTGACGAGATCTCTGTCACTTGATTAAATCCACGATCTTGATTTATATCACTGAGGCATGATCAAATTCTTGAACTTCTTCCAGTGAATCTTCAAGTCTGCAGATGAACAATGTTTCTTTATTCTTTGACAGATGTTACTTTGTGAGATCTCTCTGATGATTGATCCACTATTTACTTATTACATTCTTATTTGAGTTGAGTTAAATACTCGAATAAACGAGTAGGCTATGACATATGCCTTTCAGTTTTAAAACTTCTACTTCGATTATTTTTATAAGGATTATCTTTATGAGAATATTATTTAAATAATAATATTCAGATATTTTCTAATATATCGGGACTGATTTATTTTAATAAATCAGCAGTACTCCAAACATTCTTAAAAATGTTTTCGAGTCTTCAAAATGATTTTTAAAGTTAGAGTGGACCCCAAAACTCATTTTTTTATATTTAAGATCTTCCTTTCAAAAGGGATTTTAAATACTCGCTCAAAACCTGGGGGATCCAGCTCTGTGGTGCATTTTACATTCACAACGTGGTTGCTGTTTTGAGAAAACAAATGAATTGATTACTTACCCAACGTTCGGGAAGTAAGCCCATCTAATTGAGTCGGCATAAGGGACAGGCCGGGGTACGGTCTATCAAAGTGTAAGTGGCTGGGTGGCAGTCCATCAACGCGTAAGAGGCCGGGTGGCGGTCCAGCACAAGGTCCTTATGTGGCCAGGGTGATGACCGGTGGGGGATTCATCCATCTACTAGTAGAAAAGGTTACTTATTGGTATCTTTGCCTGATCAGCAAGATATCAGGTTTATGCCAAGGTTTTCTCCTTTCCAAATTCATTGGATATTGCAACTCTATTTATAATTTTCATAATAGAGGTTTTTAAGGAGTGTATGAAATGTATATATATATATAGGTGTATATATATATCAGGACTTAATGAAGTATCTCGTAACTTTATTATTTATAATGTTATTTCAAAGATTGAATCTATTCAAGTCTTATCTTGTAGTCTCATCTGTATGATGAACTTTTAAAACTAATTATAACTTGAACGGTGGTAGTTCAAGTAGTATTCGGAAAACATATAAGTATATTGGAGTATCTTGTAACTTCATCTTTTAAACTTATATCTAGTAAATGATTATCTTATGCATGTCAAAGATTTTCAGAAAAACGTTGAGACAAGGTTAGATATATGAGATCACCTTGCAACGATATTTTTATACAGTTATAAACTGGAAATCTGTGTATATTATACATGTCAGAGGATTTCAAAGATTATGAAAAGTATATACGTATATATATATACTGAATATTTTGCGAATTGGTCGCGGTAAGATATCAAACTTGGTTCATTTCTTCTTGACCAAGACTTTCATGAGGACTATGAGAATGCTCATATATTGTAAATCATTATACATATTATTTTGGTGGGCTTGTTGCTCACCCTTGCTTTCTTCTTTCATCACACAACATCAGCTAGACAAGATGAACAGGACCAAGCTCCCAATTCGCAAGCGGATAGGAAACGTTCCGCAGCTTTCTGGAAGCGTTGAGGTCACTGTAGCTGAGGTAGAAATTACCAATAGACTAAGTTTTCAACTAATGATGTACCAGACTTATGTATATTATGAGTTGTAATAATGGCAGAGAAATGTAAATTTATTCAGAACCCTTTTAAGGTGTAACGGTTTATAATTGTGGAATATAAGGACTTGTGTTATTTTTGAGTGTTCAACTCTGAGACTATAACTTGTGGTGTGTGTGTTTATTGTGGGGTCACAGTACATAGTAGTTGATTATTTATTAAGATTGGGTGTTATTAAGGGAAATGGAACTCGTGACAACCCGGATCCCCGACCCCGGATTTGGGGGTGTTACAGAAGTGGTATCAGAGCTAAGCGTTATAAACCACAGAGATGATGTGACGTTAAGATAATAAGTTCATTAAGATAATAAGAACTCTTGCCAAGTTCATAGTCAGGCTACCTAACGTAGTACTGACAGTTAAAACCCTTACGGGAACCCTTATAAATATCGTGATAGTAACATAGTTCGTCCTCGTATAGGGCAGCGGGGCACCGAACCCTGAGGTTCAGGAGCATCAGCATGAGGATGTTTTATTACAAGTTGGAGATCAAATTATGAATCCGATAGAGTACCCTAATGAGGGACCGGATGAGATTCATATTGAGAGTGTTACGGTTGAGGATGTTATTCCGGAAAGGATTGTGGCTGAGGAGGATCTCATGGAGGATCCTGATGAGAATGAAGAGAGGACCGCTGAGGAATTGATGATCATAGTCAGGGCGACTACCAGAGCAAGAATGGCCGCGAGGGTGGCACTAGAGGATGAAGAGTTACCAAGGGCACAAAGGTTAATGAGGGCAGAAGGAGTGGGGCCTTCCACGACCCCAATTATACCAGTATCAGACCCTCTTCCAGAGGTTCCTGTAGACATCCATGAGGTTCCACCAATTCCTGTTCCATCCCCGGTACAGAGCCCAGCACCTACTGAGGAAATGCCACCTTTATCTCCCGCACCATTGTCACCTGATACCGTGCTTGGTTATCCATTTGGATCTCTTGGGTCTGCACCACCTGCACCCCATGGACTGCTAGATGCTACCACTCAGGCTTCTCTTAGCGCCAATTATCATATGACTTTGGGTGGCCTGTCCGAGGCCCGTAATGTTAGGAGTGATCTGTTGGATCGACTTACTGCACCAAGGATTGAGGGCGGGGTACTTCCGGTGGGATTAGCTCATAGCATGGAAAGGATTGAGGCTACCACCCGTGTTACAGCTAGAGGCCATCTTGAGGGTCAGATTGATCCAGCTCTACTTGCAACTATCCTAGACCTCATCACCGCTTTAATGGAGCAGGTTAGGGATGTCGTGCGTGCTCGTATTTCTTGATCCATGGTAGTGTGCAGAGCCAGAGCAATCAGACAAGGGTTTCATGTAGCACCGCTTTTGGAGGATTAGCCTAAGTTATGAATGATTAATTTTAATGACTAGATGATTATCTATTGTAGTACTTTTGGGTTATAAGTGATCAGATCAAATGATGTAATTCTCTTTAATATGTTCAGTTGTTGTACCCTCGAACAAATGGTTATGTATATATTCATTAAATTCAGTTCAGATGAGTTGTTGTGATAAGATCACATTGTTAATTGCTCTATTAACACTTAAGAGAGTGTCATAAAGTTTATCGAACTTAAGAATTCATAATTTGCAATCGTGCAAGGACTAAACAAGGGAAAGACTTAAGCAAAGTAAGTAAGACAAATATCCAGAGATTCTCAAAATTTTTCCAAGTAATATGCCCCCACAAGGAATAAAATTAGGGTCAAACCTTGAATGTGATAATTAGGGAGGTCACAATTAAGATATAAGGAACCCATAATATAATAAAGTGAAAAATGAGGATTTCAAATTAAAAGATGACCCCAATTATGGGGAGTAGGAAGAAATATTTAGACTAAGAAAACAGAAGTCGAGCGAGGTAAGAGGACCCGAGACGGTACTCCTATACGGAAATTCATGGACCTGTCTAAACAGAACTTATACTTTATTTCCCAACCACCACCTTGAGGGAAACAATGTAGTGGGAAATTCTTTCGAAACCTTTAAATCGCTAAGCTCTCAGTGTTCCAAGGAACAAGTTGACCCAGTTGAGGCCAGAGCCTGGCTAAAGGAAATATAGGAATCATTTGAGATTCTAAATGATTGACGAACCACAAAAGACTGTTTTTGTCACTTACCCTCCTAAGAGGGAGACCACCCGCTGGTGAAAGACCAAGGAAGGCACGGAGCAAGAGATTATAATAAACTGATTTAAGTTCAGTCAATTATTTTCAGGAAAGTACTTCCCAAGGTTATCGGGATAGTGTAAAAGCTTTAGAGCCAGAACAAAGGCAGACGAGTATGATGAATTATAAATCTAAGTTGTAAAAGTTGTCAAGATTCGTTCTGAGGACACGAATCCAGAATGACGGGATGTTTGAAATCAATGCTTATGTTGTGTTGGTTCATGAAATAATGATAAGAGAATGGAAAATAAAAAGAAATTGAAGTGGAAAGGAATATAACGGCAATAGAGTTTGAGGAATGATAAGGGAGTTGGGTATGAGGAAACCCTAAAGACTCGTAGCAATAGAAATAGAAGAGTATGTAATCGTCAGGATGAGGGTGATTCACCATGAGTTAAAATTGATGGTTGAGGGCATAAGAGATACATATATTTTATCCCCTGTAAGTTGGGAAGATTCGAGGAAACCTTGAGATAATTCGAAGGATAAATAATGAGACGCGGATAGACTGAGGAGACAAGAAAGTAAGAAATTAAGAAAATTGGATGAAGGAAGTGACCTTCAAGAAGGTGAAGTGTAAGACCGATGGCATGATACCCAGAAAGGGAGACGCTAGATATGAAAGATATCCCAACATTGAGGTGACTGTTGAGATAAACAACAAAAGTAAATAAGGAATTATTAAGAAGAGGTTCACGTTGAACACGACCAATATCTTCCAGAACATCCTTGTTATCATTACCAAATTAGGCAAGAAAAGCGGATAACCGTTGTTATCTTTTGGAGGCCATATTGATTGACCTCATTTTGAATACAGATGTTATCGTGAAATTAGGCATATACTATCGAGGTGGAAATGATTGAATAAGATACCCTTATCAGGGTTATATGACTTGATTTATCCATGGAAGGATGCATGTACCTTTTAAAGGTGGAATTAAGGATAAAACGTCGGTAACTTAAAATGAATCCTAGGGGAATGCATAAAGGTTGGCATTTCACCCTTAATAGGGATAGTATGAGTTTTGACAGTATGAATTGGAAAGGATTAAGGTAATAATAACCTTTAAGGATCAGTGGAGAAATTTTTCAGAAGTATATAGACAATGATTCTGGTATTAGTAAATGGTATCTTGATATGCCCTATATCTAGGGAATATAGGAGGAACGATTCGAGGATAACCTTAGAGGTTTTACAAGGAGAAAGGTAATATTCAAAATTCTCAAGAATAAAAATGTTGATAAAGGAAATATGACGTAATTATAATGATGCCAAGTGGGGCACGTGTTAAACCACGAGAAAGTATGGATCGAACCAGTAAAGGTCGAAATTGTTCAGGGCAATTAGGGCCTAGGATAAAAGATGTTCTAAGTATGATTGAGAGTCAGTCCTGACAGTGATTAACCTCTAAAGACTGAGGCAATAACTTATGGAAAAATGGTGATATTTTTTTTTACTCATCAGATTTTAAGGAAAACATCTTCACACAAGCAGTGATTGGAAATGAGGTAGAAAATTTAGTGAAGGTGGTTAAAATGACATTGATTGTAAGGAAATATTACTATCAAGAAAGGCCAAAGAGGTGGCCGACACTTTAAGTGTAAGAGGACAATTATAGGCGCTCGTGCCAGAGGAATATAGTGATAATGGTTAAGGCTGTGAAAGTTGTATTATGGTTTGAAAGATTGACATTCCTTCTGATGACTGTGCAATACCCAACCGTAATAATAGTTGGTAAAGGTTTAATTCGTGTAATCACCATGAGCGGGCTATCTATCTTAGAAGGTCCTATCCTGAGGATAATCCAGGACCATGTTTCAAAAAGGACTAAACGAAACTTCGAGTTAAGTCTTCTAATTAAAGCATATGATTAAGAATGGTATTAACCTGCTATCGTTGCTTTGATTGAAACTCTTCTGCAATTTTATCTGCTTTATGTCATGTATGTATGTCAGGATCAGGAGTGTTCTTCATGAATCAGGAATGGTGATTATGTTACCTCCTTAGAAGGATTTGATACGACATATATGGACTCCGTATGGTTAGATATTAAGATTTCATGGAAAATGAATGACGACAGTAGGTCAGTAGTGGACCATAGTAATGCAGCAATGATTCTGCGAGTAATGAGCTGGTTACAACCGTGAGAGTTGTATTGGAAAGGATGTTGAGATTGGGTACCACTAATCGGGTCGTGGTAGTGTATAGGTTATCATTGATAGACTAATTAAGTAGGGTATCTACCTATTGAATATTTATTCCCTCTTATGAAAGAGAGTCGTATTACTATATGAGGAAGGTTGCGGTACAAGCATATAATTCTAGTAACGATGATGTCTAGAATGAGATCCCAGATTCGATTTTTGATATCGAGGGAGTTTCAAAAGTGATTGTGTATAAGCTCGAGGAAGAGCCTGGGTCCATAGAATGATGGACGGAATAGCGAAAATATTTAGGCATATGAAATACGATGCTAGAATTATATGCTGAATATTTTGCGAATTGGTCGCGATAAGATATCAAACTTGGTTCATTTCTTCTTGACCAAGACTTTCATGAGTACTATGAGAATGCTCATATATTGTAAATCATTATACATATTATTTTGGTGGGCTTGTTGCTCACCCTTGCTTTCTTCTTTCATCACACAACATCAGCTAGACAAGATGAACAAGACCAAGCTCCCAATTCGCAAGCGGATAGGAAACATTCCGCAGCTTTCTGGAAGCGTTGAGGCCGCTGTAGCTGAGGTAGAAATTACCAATAGGCTAAGTTTTCAACTAATGATGTACCAGACTTATGTATATTATGAGTTGTAATAATGGCAGAGAAATGTAAATTTATTCAGAACCCTTTTAAGGTGTAACGGTTTATAATTGTGGAATATAAGGACTTGTGTTATTTTTGAGTGTTCATCTCTGAGACTATAACTTGTGGTGTGTGTGTTTATTGTGGGGTCACAGTACAGAGTAGTTGATTATTTATTAAGATTGGGTGTTATTAAGGGAAATGGAACTCGTGACAACCCCGATCCCCGACCCCGGATTTGGGGGTGTTACATATGATGTCTACGCGACGATTAGAATAATATGAGACCGAGTATTGATATATACTTGTGATGCATAGAAGAGAGAACTAGGCATAGAAAAGGAAAATAAGTGATCAATAAATAGAACCGGGGCATAGAAAAAGAAAGGAAGTGATCAGTAAGTAGAAGCGAGGCATAGAAAAAGAAGACAAGTGGTTGTTGAGTAGAACCGTTAGACGAGTACAAGTGAAGTTGGAAGTCATTTATGATAAGGCAAGTATTTCTTGAACCTTCTTGAGATATATTACAAGTATATCCGAACTTTCTTGTGATATGTATCCAGAATAGTTCTGTTATATATTTCAAGTGCTTTGAATTACTTAACCTTGAACCCTGATCACCTCAATTGATCTTTGAGCCGTAAGACTTATTCTTTCTAAACCATCGATTGTTGATTTCCCATGTATTAAAACACATAAATACGATACTACTCCACAAATACATATACACCATACACCAGAAACTGGAACAAAATTGCTTGAACATACAAAGACTTATATAGTCTACAACACCTTGTAACATCAAAGAATTAAACCTTGTACAACCATTAAACCATTGTTCATTTATTACCTGATTCTTCTCCGGGATTGAAGCCATTCTTAGTACTACAAATTTCTTAATGCTCCGAGATTAATGTTTTATCAATGTTAATTATGATTATATTTTATTGAATCACAATGTTTATCATGTTAAATTGTTATAGAATTGGATGGTTTTCTAAATATGGACCAGATTCATGGTCAGACCAGATTGGTGGTCATATTAGGCCAATGTGTGCCTTGGATCCAGTATAGAGTGCAGAGTTGTGTGCCTTGCTCGGGGTTAGTGCGTGACTGATCCGCAGCCTAATCTTGGTTTTTAAAACTTAAAATGAATATCCAATTCTAATAATTGCTTAACAAAAAAATTGATTCCTCTGAATCATTTCAATTGATCATTACCTCAGTTATTGTTGTTATGACTTGCTAAGCTGGTTAGGTCACTCTTGCGAATCTGTTTATGTTATTCTACAGTTAAAAAGGAAATTATTGGTAGCGAGGATTCTCAGTCCAGTGTGCGAGCTAGGACTCCAGGTTGAGTTGGATCGAGCTAGTAGGAGATTTCTGTTGTAGTTTGAGTTATGCAAGTTTGTAAGAATGATTTAATTATCAGTTGTAAGTTAAACTAGTTGGGATTTAGTACGATATAATAAAAGTTAAGGTTGTGGCTTGTTTTCATACTTTAACCTGTTGCGATCTGTGGTCGTGTAAAGAAGGGTCATTGCATTTATTATTTCATAAACATGTATTATATATTATGTATGTGTGTTGTTAACCCCAAACTTCTGACCCAGGTTTGGAGGGCGTCATATTAGAGGTCTCCTTCTCTTATTTATCACCATCATCGTCAAAATTGGTATTTCTTCTAAAAACTGATTCATGTTGACATTTTGTCTTTGGTACTATCTCACCCTTTTTGGCATCTAGACTTTGTAGAAGAGAGAGAATAATATCCAACTTGGAATTTGTAGCATGCTGACCAGCCTCCAAAGTTGTCAGCTTTTCAGAAATATGGTCTTATTTTGCTTCCAAGCTCAATATTCTCTTTAACAAACCACTTTATTTGTTTGTACCTTTAATAGTCACAGAAAGATCATCAAGCTCTTCTCTAAGATTAAAAGTATCTTGCTTGAGTGCAGAGATAGAAGAATGCAGTCCTTTGACTAAAACTGTATTGGATTTGATAGATGTTTTCATATCAGTATGTGAAACCAATTGAACAGCATGGTCAGCTAAAGTCTGGGCAAGTTCCATAGATATCTTCTCACTGGGTAATCTCCAAGATTGATTCCATTCATAAGCCCTATGAGGATGTAGAACAGTAGAAAGACCAGATGATGAACCAAAAGTAGATAATTTAGATGCTTCAATACCAGCTTTCAAAGTAGTAACATCAGGATTATCATTATTAGAGTCATCAGAATCATCTTGATCACCACAAGATTGCTCAGGAATATCATAATCAATATCAAAATCAGGAACTATGCCTTTGAGCTTTAAATCAAGATTAGACTTAGAAAGCTCAGTTACCTGTGTAGATCCTGTAACAAAAGAACCATGAGTACCTAAGTCTCTCTGTTCTTTTAAAGTTATCTCATCACTTCTTACACCACTCATCTCATGACTTTTAATTGTCAGAGTTTCCTTACAAGGATTAAATAAATCCTAACTCTCATCTACCTCTCCTTTTGCCAGGTAAGGATCCTGCCTCTCTTGAATTCTGTTTTTCACTTAATCTTTTCTCTCATTCTCACATGAAAAGCTCAGAGAAGTTTGTCCTACATAAATAAGAGGTGGCTGAGAATAGTTTTATATGTTCATATGACTAGAGGTATTCTTGTGTATAGGTCCAATCATAGTCATGTCATCAGATAAAATAGAGTGTAAAGGATTTGTACCTTGAGGAGTATCAACCATTGGTATAGCCTTGGGTGGTTGTACCAAGATTACTTCAACCTTATCGTGAGAAGTAATCAGTACATCTGGATGTTGAGAATCGGGAATAGCTTCATCAGGAATTATTCTTTTGTCAAGAATGTGATGCTTGTCAGGAATTGATCCCATATCAGAATATGATACTAGGTCTGCAACAGTACATTGAACTGTTGGTTCTTGTGACTTGAGGTGTAGAAGCTTCTTCAATCTTTTGAATTGAAGGTTCTTGTGTACTTCTCTCAAAGATGAGATCATTGATAACAACATCCAACCCCATAATATGCTTTTGATGAGCTTCCATGTCTTGTACTATCTTCAGGATATCATCAACCATAGAAATTTGACTTCCTTGAGCAATATCAGGAATAGTCAGATGTGATGTTATGCTTGCACCTATACTTTGAGCATGTGGTTCTTGTGTAGATGGGGCATTAACAGGTGCATCTTCACTTTGAGAAGATGGTACTTGTGTACTGTACAGCTTCTGTGGTGATTGAAGTTTGGTCTTCTTGCTTTAAAAAACTGATGAAGTCTGTGCTTTTCTCTTGATAGAGTTCTGCATACCAACTTCCTTAGCAATTTCAACTATCTTGGTTGTGTGAGAGTAATTGTCTGATCAGGAATTGTCACTATCTTGTCAGGAATTTCTTGAGACCTGTCAGGATTTGACAAAGATTTGTCAGGATTTGTAGATTCCTGATCTAGAGCAATATCAGCCAACACTGTAAGACCATCTGATTTCTTTTGAACCTTTTCTGATGCCTTCATCAGTCTTCTTTTCTTAGGCTTAGCAGCTGCAAACAACATTTGATCTTCTTCTGCATTAGCACCAGTAACCTCTACCGGTCTAGCAGGCTTCATGAATACAATTGGATCATCACTGTCAGTTTCAGTGTTTGATGATTGATCAACCAACTTTACACCATCTCTAATTTTCTTTTTCTTTCTTTCTGTATTCTCCTTGATTTTTGTTACTGATGAAACACTTTACTTCCTTACTCCACCTATTTGCTCCAAAGATGTAGGTGAGGTGAAACAGACTTTAGACCTTATTGTCTCTGAGACAAATCAGTCTTAGCTACTACCTTTGATTTTGCAACTGATTCCTTTTGAGAAGAACCAGAGGTGATATTGTGTTACAATTTTAGTGAATAAAAATGGACACTTTAGCCAGGAACAGGGTTGGATGTGCCCTGTTTCACAGCATCAGGATTTGGAAAATTATACTTGTCAGGAATTTTGTTAGACAAAAACACACACAATTCTCGTGGTAAAACTGTTCCTCTCCTGAAAGTATATTTCCTTTTTGCTAAATCAGTCAGAGATTTAAAATTGATTTGAAAGATCAACAGTAGTTCATTTTTTAAAAAAATTTACCAAGTAAAAGATATGTAAAAATCAATTGTAAGAACCTAGTGTAACCAACACCATTCTTTCGTCACCAGGAAATAGTTTGAAATATCATCTGAGTCATGTCAAAACCTGTATGCTAGATCTGTTCGTTAATATTGAGATAGCTTGAGAATAATTAGTTATACATGAGTGAATTATGAGTATTAAACAAATATATATATGAAGTTAATAATATTCACATATGTAAACATGATAAGAATATGAAAAAATGTTTTTACAAGTTCAAAAGAAAAAGAACAGAAGATTTTATTAACAATATTTGAAGTACAAGAATGACTACAAAGGAAATGAACCCTAATTCCTAGGAACTAAAATTATTCCTTCTTCGCCTTCTTGTTCTCCTACTCCTTCTTTGCCGCCCGATGGTGGAAGATACGGGATATAAAGACTGCAAGAGAAATGATATTCTCTTGCAGCTCTAGAGCTACGAGGCGCTGACGCTCTGCCGACTCAGCTCGGCGTTCTTCTTCAAGAAGAACCTCCATAATAAAGAACTGAAGTTCCATTTGATCATCCCATGAGAGATGATCAACCACTGACTCGGGAATGTTAGTGGGATGATAAAGATGATTTTTTACTTGAATCTAAAGTCCAAGCGGGTCAAAGTATAAGCGTTTCTCAACCATGTTGCGGACAAGACAAAAAACTCCATTGATATGAGTGTAAAATTAATTTTGAGCCGTTGAAAGAATGTGAGAAGTTTTGGAGATTTTAAATTTAGAGATTTGATGTTGTGAGAGAGAGACATTTGAGTAGTGATTGAGGTTTATGAGAAGTAGGAGAAGTGATTTTATAGCCAAATTCTATTGAGAATCTAAAGAGACACTTTGATTAACCGTGTAATAATGAATACTACATGCATAAAATTACGCGTATCTAGGAAAATAAAACAAAGTCTCTTTAGATGCACCTATTCCCAATATAAAACAAATAATGATGACAAGTTTATCATGATTATTCAAAATAGAATAAAATAAATTTGTAACACTTAAAAATCACGAAAGAAATAATGTTACCGTCCTTTTAAAGAAAAATCATGTCTTGTCCATCACTTGCTGAGATAAAATTTATAATCCGAAATCAAGAATTTAATCATGATTTCTCCCCCTCAGCATTTGCATTAATGAATTTATTGGAAAAATCAAGTATCACTTCTCCACTGACCAATCTGTCAGAAATTGACAAATCATTAGTAATGTGAATTATAGGATTAGTTCCATGCAAAGCTCCCCTTGTAACTGAGCTGTCAGTTCCTAAGATTTTTATGTTTTCCCCCTCAACGTGTGCATTTTCATCAGGATTCACCTTCTTTCCTGGTTAAGGTTTTTGTCCATAAGTACAACATTTTCATGGTTGTATTCTTCTCTCACCAATTTATTGAGATTATTAAAGTTGAGATGAGAAAGCTTTTTATGCCAATTCCATATTTCATCTACTGATGCCTTGGTTATCAGACAAGTTTCAGGACCATCAGTATTTGCATAAAGTTTGGCTTTATAAATGTTTTCATGTCTGTAAGCTTTGAAAATAGTTTTCTTTGTGATATTATGAACTACTTCATAATGCGCATCATAGAACACAACATAGAAACCTCTGTCAGTAATTTGATTAATGCTCAACAATTTATGCTTCAGTCCATCTACTAGAGCTACGTTAGAGATGATGACATTTCCAATGATAATATTGCCATATCCCGGTATTTTTCCTACATTTCCATCTCCATAGGAAACCATTGAGCCAGCCTTCTCTTCATATTCTGACAACATGGATTTAGTTCCAGTCATATATGTTGAACAATCACTGTCCAAGACAAGCATATTCTGCTTGTTTCCCTGTAATCAGAAATATGGAAATCAGTTAGAATTTTTAAGAACCCACACTTGTTGGGTGCTTTTTGACATCTTATGTATTTTTACATTAGCAGACTTCTTGTCGGGATTTGATCCATCAGGATTTACTGTAATGCCCTCCAGACCCGGGGTATAAGTCTGAGGGTTACTAGCTAATCACCAAACCTGTATAATAAGCAAATAGATATATCTAAACACCTTTAATACCAACCAGGATCTTTTTAGGTTGAAGTATGAAAACAAGAACCACAATCAACTTTATTACAAACCCAATTTAAAATATTGCAACTCTCTTTATTGCAAACCATTATCTAACAGGTTTTAACTACAACTTTTCTTTATCAAATACACACATTAACTATCTACACTACACCTGGTCAAGAAACTCAAAGCTTTCTTCCTGGATTGGGATCAACACCTTGGGTATGAGAGGATCCCGCGGCTTGACTCGCTTCTTTACCACTCGAGTCCTGATATGTTTTATTTTACTTCTTAATTGAAAACAATAAGGTGAATAACAACAAGAAAGAGGTGAGCCATAAGTTGCTCAACAAGTCCGCAATATATAAGTAGTGATATAGTAAGTTAAATGAACCGTTAATTTGGTTAAATCTACAAAGATATAACCTCATGAGAAAAGAACGAAGGCCACTATCGGCGAATATCAAACGAACTAAATTGGACACAACTTCGCACCTATATCCTGCTGATAAGCCAGGATACAGTGCAAATCTATACCTCAATGTATAGATCGATCCGGGTACCCAGGCTCTACGGCCCAACACAAGGATCCGGTTAAGACCCGGTCCTTAGGATCAAGTATAAACCTGATCCCAATCGTCACCATCCAGTCCATAGAGGTGCAACCGGAACAATCAGTATGCTTTGATATATTCCAATATCTGAATATATTAATTTACGAATTAGGAGAAATCAGGAATCAAAATGAAATATGAACTAAGGAATAATAATTGTGTATCAGTGTTTATGAACAGAAATCATGAGTGTGCAAGTGCGATAAGAATCTGAAGTAATTTCACTATTCTGAAATTAGAATAGGGGAAAAACTTGTATTTCACGCGATCAACTCCAAGTAATTCACCATCTTCTATCACTGGCTCGATTCGCCTTGTTGGTTTCGCTTCTATCAAATAAATAGACTTATTTAGTCATCCCGCATCTCAATCACGTCTCAAACCGACTTCACATAGCCCTTATTGTCTACCCATACACATATTATTAACCCGTACACTAATCATTAGCAAATAAGACTCAATTAACCACATAATTCACATAACACATAAGTTCACATAGTTATTCTAGGCTTAAAATAATTTTTAGAATCAAAATCGACTTGCTATTCGCTTAACTACACAATATCTGACTCGTTTAATATTTTTCGGGATTTATTGGACTCGTCTCTATACACAATAAGGCTTACTATTAAATAAATATCGAAAGTCAACTAGTTTCTAAAAGAAATTAGGATTTAATATTATTTTTAATGGAAACAGATCATTTCTCTGAGTCAAAGGGTTTTCGTTTCGCTCAAATCGGATAAGCGGTTCAATTATTATTCAATAAATACAGATAGATCAATTTATTATTCAATATAAATAATTATTACTGATCATTAAACCGTAAAAGTATTTTTAAATAATTATTTGGAAAATTTAAGAATTAAAAATGATTTTTCCATAATTTTTAGAATTAAAATAAATTTATTATGATTTATTGAAAATTATTTAATTAATTATCAATTAATAATTTTTAAATAATTAATAATTAATAAATAAATAATAAATAATTAAGGAAATAAATAATTCTATTTTTTAGAAAATATTTCAGAATTATTTATAATATAAATCAATTAATTAAATAATTTAATCAATTTATAAAATAAATAAAAACTGATTTTATAATTAATAAAAATAAAAATAAAATTCCAGAAACACTTGTCAGAAAATTATTTCTGACAAAAACGGATGGAAACCGGGTTATTCAGTCGGGTCAAACGGGTCAAAATCCGGGTCCTAAAGAACACGCCGGATTTTGCCCAGAAACCGGCCATCGGAGCAGATTCCGGAGAGGCAAATTCAGGCCAAAAACAACATCGTTTGATGTAGTTTTTACAGGGTTTCAATTCCAAATTACTACAACAACCTATTCCCGGCCAAAACTAACCAAAAACATCCCTGAATCTCATTCGCCGATCAAACCGACTTCATCTCCGGCGAAATATCGATTTCACTCATCTGTACATGAACCTTCTATTTTAGTAGCTCAAATCAAAGCTTATGAAATGTATAATCAAAGCCCTATCATCTAAGGAACCAAATATTCATCAAAATCAAAAACGTATAAATTAAAAATTGAACATAAACCCTACAAATTGAATATCACTATCCAGGAATTGTTCATTCAATTAAACACCATGAATTGACTGTAAATCATCATATGAAGCTATATCAATCATCAAATCATTCTAATAACCCTAAAATCAAAAAGTACCAAATCGGGTATAAACCCTAGAAATCGAAAATAAAAAATAACGAATTAAAACATGAAATTGATGGCAGAAACAGAAAGAACAGATCAAAACCTATGATTTGAGTACTCGAACTACTTGATTTGGTGCAGGAATCAGATCAAAATCAACGTTTGATTGTATAACCCGAATTCAAAACCCGACCCGGAAATCAGAGAATTTTCAGATTTTTCAGAATTTTTTAAAATTAATTAATAATAATTAAAATAAAAATTAACTATATGTTAGTAGGTAAAATACTACCCCTAATTAAAATTAAGGCCATAATTATACATCTTTTAAAATTAATTGGCCTCTAATTTTATAATTTTTGAGCATTAAATTTTAGTTTTTAAATAATTAATATATACAATATATATGCCAAAAATTTCCAAAAATGATGAATAATTTAAAAAATACAAAGAAATGGTATAAATGAAAGTCCTATAATTTTATAAAAATAAAAATGTGATTTTTGTGGGGTTTTAACACCCAATGGGGTTCAAAAAAGTCATTTTTCGTGAAACGAGAAAATTTATAAAATATCTAGATGTTCAGAATAACGCGATGGTACAAGCCGTTCTACGAAAAATAGGGCCAATTATTTTATTTGAAATATCAGCTATAAAATCATAGTTCGGGTCATATAACTTTTGATACGAAGGCTTTAAATATAAAATAAAATATCTGAAAAATACCCTGAAAATACTCGGATAATACAGAATACATATAGTACGTAACAGTTAGGGTTTTATAGCTAATTACACATAAATGACACATTAAAACACATAATTTATCATTAATACAATATAATACAAGCGTAATTTCCCAGGCGTTACATTTACTCCATCGGGATTTGTCTTGACATTTTTTACTCTATAAGATGTATGCGCATTCAGTTTAGTAGTTCTATTTAAAACAACAATTTTATTGAATTTTGGCAAAGGATCATTATTGTTGTGATATAAACTATGATAATCTTTACAAGTGTAAATAGAATGCCAACTGCTACCACAGTGAGAACAAGGATTTTGTGGTTTATACAATACTGATCTACCCCTAATATCAGACTCAGGATTTTTAGAAATTTTCTTTTTAGGCTTCTTGTAATCAATAGCAATATGATTAGTATTATCACAGTTAAAACAAGATATCCTAGGAGCATTAGGAATGTACTTATAGTTGTTTGTCTTGTTTATTCCTTATTTTCCATTTCTACCTCTCTTAGACCTAGGTTTGGGATCCTTAGAAGTTACCTCATATATTTTCTTGTCTAACTGAGTCTTAGAGAGAAGTACTATATTTTTACTTTTCTTTTATTGCATTTTAGGATCTTCTTTCTTTTTATCAGGGAATCTAGGTTCATCTTTCTCTTCAACATTGTTCTTAGAGGTAGAACCAAATTCATAGACAGACTCAACTCCTCTTTCATCAGTTCCAACAAACTTAACTGGAGTAGTGTTATTGATGGATTTATTGATATTCCTATTAACAAATTTGTTATAACCTAGACATTCTTTCCAGTTTTTATCACTAATGAAATCATGAACTTTCTTTCAAGAGGTCATCCATGTTTTAAACACCTCTCTTTCCTTTTCTAGAACTTTCTCTAGTCTGGCATACCCGATGTTTATCTGAGTTTCATTATGTTGTGCCTTCTTACATGCTTTTTCATTCGCTCATGCAAACTAACTCAGCTTCTAAGAAATTATTTCTTTCTTTAAGCCTCTTATTATCAACAATCAAAATATCACATTCAATAGTCTTACTTTTAAAAGTAACATGCAAAGAGTATAAGAAAGTTTTCAGTTCAGATAAATTATCACTATCAATAGGAAATATAACTGAAGGTACCTTATCAGTTCCTGAGGCATCCTCTCCATGAGTGTATAGTATTCATCATCATTGTCAGTTCCTGATGAATCCATCCAGTCTCTGTTGGAGTTTGTTGTGACGAAAGCTTTTCCAGTTGTCTTGGGGAACTCATTAGCCAGAAGTCCCCTTTCATTATAGTTGTAACATTTTACCTTGGTTTCGTCAAACTTTCTTTCCTTAGTATACAAACCATCACTCTTTCTGAACCTGTCTTTGCCTTGACCAGAGAACCTTCTGTTGAAACCACCTTTTCTCTGTGGTTTTGCAAACCTCATCCTTTTGAAGCCTTTCACAAGCATTGTAGCCATTTCAACCACTTGAGGATCATCCATATCAATCTCAGAATCCTCGTCAGTATCTGTGTCAGGATCTGATACATCATCAATATCCGACTCTTCCATAATGTTCATTCTCCTTGATATCTCACTCATCTTTTCCTTGCATTTGTGAGTCTCAGCATTAAGATCCACAACCTTCATCTTCTGACCTTTTCTATTCTTCCTTTGCTGGATCACCAAGTCATGAGTTTTCAGTATCCCATACACTTCATCCAGAGTCAGAGAATCAAGATCATATTGATGACTGATTATTGAGGCCTGAGTATCCCAATCTTCTGAAAGAGCTCTCGGAAACTTGGTATTTGAGTCTTCTCTTTCATATTCTTTTCCAACCAATAATATATCATTCAACAATGTCAAAAATCTATCATATATGTCAGTAATTGACTCATCAGCCTTGGAATCAAATTGCTCATATTCTTGCACAAGAACAGCTCTTCTATTTTTCTTTATTGCCATTGTACCTTGGCACTGTGTCTCCAAAGCATCCCGTATTTCCTTTGCAGTCTTGCAGGCAATAAATCTATTTGACATCACATTGTCCAAATATTGTGCATAATATTCCTAACTTTAGCATCCTTAAGCATTGCAGCTTTTTCAGGATCTGACCACTTTGATTTTTCCTTTATGGCATAGTGTTCAGGAGCATCTGCAGTCATAGCCACAGTTTCCATAGGGTATGGAGGTCCTGTTTTGATGATATCAATATATGAATCATCAATAATTTCAAGGAACATCAACATCTTTACTCTCCATGTAGAGTAATCAGCTTTCTTCATGATGGGAATTTTCATGCTTTTATACGTACTTCCAAACATCTTGACCTTTACAAATTAACAGTTAATTTGACCTCTCTAATACCACTTGTTGCCCAGTAAAGTAATTATTTAAGGGGGGTTGGATACAATTACTAAACAAATCGATGTATCATGAAAGTAAAGTAAGAACAAATGAATCAAATAACAGTGTATATTGATCTTTAATAAACTGTTACAAAACTCTCTCAAGAACAATATTCCTAAGAGCCTCTACGTTATACGAATACTCGAGTTCTGCTCTCCTCATTGTAATAACCTTTTATGTATTTTTATACTACACAACTACAATCAATCCTTTTTCAATTACAAGATATGTTACATTATAATTCTAACACTTTCCATACATATCTAAATCAACTACGATCCTATAAATCAGCACCTTCTAATTTATCTCGCAGTCCTGACTTATCATCCAAGTCATTCTCAACGAACAGCCTGATCAACGGATATATGCTGTAGCTTCAACGAATAATCATTTGTATATAACAACGGATGACTAAAGATCGTCAATGGATGATAACGAAGCTTTCAACGGATAATTATATCACAATAGTTAATCATATCCTGATTGTTAGACAAATCCTGATTCTCGACTTAGCCAATTCTCAACAGACTACTCAAGATACATTTGGGTTGAATTTATGCATTCAAAATTTGAAACACATTATCATTGAACACATAAAGAAGATTGAGAAATAGGCTGAAGATCAAAATTATGTGAAAAGTGTAACGTCCGGAAAATATTATGTAATTATTTTTATCAATAAATAATTATTATGTGATTTTTATGTGAATTTTGGTGAATTATTTGATGATTGATATTAATATTTGGATGTTTATTTCTGATAAAATTTAGATATTTTAATCTTTAATTATCCAGGATAAACTATAGATAGTTTTGGTATTTTTCTGGTAATTTTTGGAGTGTTATGTGTTTTATAAGGATTTATAGAATCAATAATGATTATTTTACGTGATTATAAAATTACTTTTTAGAATCAGAAATCGTCCCACTTCAACGTTTTTTGCATTTTTACAACCCAAAACTCTTCCAAAAACTCCTTCCTAACCTAATCTGATAATTCTGAACACTTTTCGTGTTTTGACTTTTTCGATCCGGGATACGGTTTGACCTGTACGAGTCTTGGCATGAAATTTTCGATACGCTAATCATTTTTATAGACCGATAAAACCCGTATTCTCGAAAGACGGGATAATGTTACTTTATTTTCGTATAAAGTGTTTTATAAGAGGCTCCGTTTTGATAATTATCCAAATCTGGTATTAAAATTATATCGTTATATAGTTACTTAGCGGCTAAGTAACCTATTTTCAGATCCGATCTGTAAATGTAATTAGCGAATTATGAAATAAATAAAATATGTGATGGGTCTGTTAGTTGTGTGTTACCTTATTGTTAATTTTGGGTAATTGTTGGATACAGACCTTATTTGTATAATTAGTTATTGAACTGTATGGCATTATTTGTTTTTAAAATGATTTAATTGAATATTTATGCTTATAAATACAAAAACTATCACTAAATTTTTTTTTGTTGCTTTATAATTTCACGTATTATTTTTGGGAGTTTATAAAATTTAGAAATCAATATTTTATTAATTATTTATCTTTAAATGATTTTCTGATTTCATTTAATTGTAAAATTAGTACTTAATTCCAGATGCTTCAAAAATTATGAAAAATTTATATTATTAAGTTTGGAATATTTCAAGAATTTTAAAATTATCTCGGAAATCTTCTGGTTTTTATTTAACCGCACGTGTATTCGTTAAATTATAAAATACAAGTCCAATGCGCGTTATAAAAAAATGATTTAAAAATTTTGCAAATTTAATTTTATTAACTCATAATTATTTCGGGATTTTTAAAGAAATTATTTTCGTAAATTTCGAATTATTTTACTCATTCAATACTCGTTCAACTCTTAAATTGCGGCACGAAAAAGGGTTAATACGGGAGTAAAATAAAATAAAGAAAACAAATAAAAAGAAAAAAAATTAAAAATTAATTAACCAAACCCCCCACCCCCCCTTCCATCACTGCGGTCTCTCTCTCTCTCTATTGCTTAATCTCTCTCACGATTTCTATCTCTCGTGTTCATCTCTCTCCCATTTTCTTCTCTCCCTCCTCTTCTTCCTTTGTTTCCTTCCCTTTCCTGCTACTTCTCTTCCCCGATTTCGCTTTTTCCGGTAAGCCACCTCTGTTTCTGTTCATCCGCCGCCGCCTTCACTGCTCCGGCGAGGCGGGTGGCGCGTGTGGACTCGCGTGTGTGCGTGTGTGCTCTTGTGTGTGTGTGTGTGTGCTCGTGTGCGTGTATGTGTGTGTTTTCAATTGAGTGTGTGTATCTGTGTGGGTAGTACTGCTATGTGTGTGGTGGCGAAGGATGCCCGATGCAATCGGGAACTCGTGAATTTTATCGCCATCGGCGATGAGTCTCGGTGAGCCGACGGTGGACGGCGATGATTTTTATTTGAGTCCTACGTTTATAAATTGAACAAATTAGTACGTGGTATTAATTACGCAACGAAAACGGATAATAATTAGTAATTAAATTAGTATTGGTGGTTGGGATTGATGAATTGGGTTGTGGATTGGATTGTATTTCTATTGTTGTTGCGTTTTGACGTCGAATTTATTCGACGGGTAGGCCGATAAAAAAGGGAGACGCTGCCCGATTTTCGGGAAATTAATTCCGAAAATACGGGAACGTAACCTATAGTTATCGAAGACGTCGAACGAAGGTATATAATTATATTATACGAATCTAGTTATGTGCGGTAACAAAATATTTTATAATCATCCTGCTATTTTCAAACCAACGAATATACGTACTTTCCGAAAACAAACACTGAACCGAGTTTCTAAGATGTGGACCATAATTTCTATGTGTATTCCAATAATAAATATAAATACGAGTCGGGTTATGAAACTGTATGGGTAGAAGTGATAGAGATTTGAGGTTAAGCTTAAGCGATTATCTGAATTAGGGTATCTCAACCCTATAGGTCCCAGTCGGAAGACCCGAGGATTGACATTGAACTAAGAAGGATCTAGTGATTAGTCGTCGAGCTCAGCGAGATTCCAATCGAAGTACCTGAGTGTTGAGATCGCATCCAGAATAGGGTAGTGGTTTAACGATAAAGACAAACGTTCGGGGCAATTCAAAAGTCAACCAATAATAATGGTTAAAGCTTATCGAGGCAAGTATTCCTGAACTTTCTTTTAAAATACCTCAAATATTTCTTCGTTCTTATTCTAAGTTCAGAATAGTTAACTGTTTTATATCTCGCTGTAATTACTCTTATTATACATGTTCCTTTCATTATTATTCCTCTATTTTCGATTGCTCTCTTGAGCAAATACCCATTCTTTCGGGTTATTTGCGAACCCTGAATTGGGATGTTTTGCAATCAAAATAATTTGACATCAAAACACTCTACGGGCTGGATGTTTACTGTAAGGGCCAGTGATGAGCTGGATCCTATGGGCCGGGGATGGACCGGACCCTTGGGAGATAAAGCCTAGGTACCTGAATGGATCTATACGGCTGGGTATAGATCTACACTTTATCCTGACTGATGAGCAGGGTATAAGTGTGAACTAGTGTCCAGTCTAATTTGTTGTTGATCGCCATTAACGGCATTCTCTCTCGAAACTTTTATGATTCCAAAACCGGAAAAAACCCTGATTCAGGAGATGAATCTGGGAATCGCTTGTCACTTTTGGATTTATAATTAATGGCTGGTGACAGCCAACGTTTATTCGCTCAACTCACTCAAATAAATAGAATTGGTTAAAATTGTTCAAAGATTTTGTTCGGGAATTTTCCATTGATATTAATGCTTGAAACTCAATTATAAGTTGATGGGCATTTTTGGCTCACTCTTGCTTTGTAAATTCTTATTTCTTTCAGAAGCAGATAAGGATAAAAGTGAATAGCTTTCGTTAGACAACAAAAGTTAGAGAGATCTTCGCTGCGAGAGGACGAAGATGTTAGAAAAATATGACAAGGATGTTAGCATAAAGGTATTTACACTTGTACTGTAGTTGTTGTGAATTGTAGAAGGTTAGATTCTTGTTTCATATCATAACCTGTAAACAATCCGGATTCAAGGGGTTATTTGTTTATTATTTTATTTTATGTAAAGATTGATAATGACACCAAATCTTGACCCCGGATTTGGGTTGTTACAAGTTGGTATCAGAGCTACAGGTTATTGGTCACTGAAATAAGAATAGGTGAGGGTAAAATATGAGTCATAGGCCATATAAGATAAGAAAGAGCTAGGTATGCTCATGTTAAGTTAAGTTGAGTGCGAATTAGGGTTAGCAGATCCGACATGGAATTAGTAAGATAGGATTGTTGAGAAAAGTGTGAGACGAATATAGCAACGCTATAGGTATATTGAGTCCTCAGATCCTACAGTAATGAGGAATCGACAGATCGACGGAGACTGGGTATGTTACCCTACTTTTCAGGTGGTTTTAAAGAAAAATGCAATTGAGTCTTGTGAGAACTTCATGAGTTTTGGTACGATTTAACTTAGAATTAGGTAGTAGGACGAGTTCCACGTCGGAAGCAACAAGTTGATGGAAGCTGATAAAGGGCCAAAGCGGCACGTTTCAATGGCACCATCATTATGAGAAAATTCTTATCACTTACTGGGCGCTGTGCAAGGAATGATATTTATCTTATTAGATATAGGTGAGACTAACAAGAAAATGCGGCCTTATCTACAAAAGGAACGTCAAATGGCATTAGTGGTCTTAAGCATAACATCAAAGATGGCAACGAGAATGTCAAAGACAGTACCAGACGTCAGCGTTGGGGTAGAATTGTGGATAAAATGATACACAACGGTAAATAAAGTTTTGTCGACTAATAAATATGAACAGAACTCAAGGAGAAATAAAAGACATACCAAAGTGGAAAGACCCTTATATGGGCATTCTTTTAAATAAATATTTCCTTAATGGATCATAAAAATAGCAAGTAACTTGTGTAGTAATGACGACCAAACATTTGACTTTCAAAATTTTAAAATGAGATTTCGAAAAAGATTTTCTTAATCAACTTTTAGAAGACTTTTGCATAAAATGAGTTTCACAATTTGGTTGTCGAGTTACTACTTAAGTTCTTGTTATCATAAACAGAAAATGACCTAAAAAAAAGAGGAATGTAGTTAGACTCAGTATTGTTAATTTGGAGGACCAAGTAGACCCACTAGTAAGAAGAAAGTTTAAAGTTTTCCGTGAAAGACGAATATAAATTTTGTTTAATAATATCAATAATTGAATCAACATGTTAAACATTAAGTACCAAATTCAGGAAATTATTAAAAATTTAACGAGACTCCTAATTCGAACGGACAGCGGATGATTGAAGGAAATGAAAGAATCTTCCAGATGATTGGAGAATAATAATGTTCCTATCGACGAAGTTGAGATGTTGCGGGATCGATTGTTATTCTACGCGACATAGATGAAGTCGGAAGTAATAATTATAAATTTTGTAAGGACGCGCATATGGCCGAATCATTAAAATATTTGATGTGAAGGCATTTCCAGACAACATTCCAAAGTAATGATGTGACTTGAACTGTGAACCGGTATTCAAATGATCCTGAAGGCATACGTAGGTGAAGCGTGGAAGGTGATCAACACTGATATTCTTTCTTCTAATACGATAGCATATGTTCTTCTTGATTTTTGAATATGTATGAGCTTCTTCTGTTGATAAATCATATGAGGCAAAAATGAAAGAAAATTTATTGTATTCCTTCTGAATTGTTTCTCTTCTCAAATTATTGATTCTTGATTGAGACAAACAGTGTTGTGGTATGACGCTTTGTCGAAATGATAAAGAGTCGGGTGGGACGCCACCTAATCATGTGCTGTATACCATATAGTATGAAAGACTGGCCATCTTGCATACAAATATGGTTGTCTCATTCACATCTAAATCTTCATTCATTCTTCTTCCTTTAATTTATTGACTTACAGATTCTTCCAACTGTTTGTTGCATTGTCATTCTTTATCCGATTCTTTTCAATCAAAATCATATTCATAAACTCTCCTCTCACATAAAGTTTGTTCTTTGATGATTACAAAAGAAATGGAATAGTCCCGTGTGACCGGTAGAATTATGTGTCAAAGGTGGATATGATTGCAAACCGATAAATGGTGGACATCTGCAGGCAAGGAAGATGAATCTTTGTTTTAGTGTTAAACTTGATATTGAATATAAATCTTTGTTTCTAAGAAACTTTCATGGCATGCATGTAAGGTTTGAGTATAATCAAATGAGTTTAGTTTGATTTGTAAAGAAAATGAGTTGAATGGTTAAGTTAAGGGTTAAAATGAGTTGAAATTGCGATTTAAAGCCTTGCATGTCAAAATTGATTTATTCATGTGTTTTTTTTTGAAAAACCCGAATGGGTCTTACGATTTGAAAGGGATTAAGTTGATTTTGTGGGCTTATATGCTAATTGCTTTAGCTACTAGTGATAATTGAAATGAGTACTTGGTTGCATGTCGATTTTGGATGGTGTTTGTGTTGATTTTAGATTCAAATTTTTGATAATTAAAAGAGGTTTTTGATTTTTGATTTTGATTATGATTTTGATTCGGTATTTGGATTAAAAAGGATGAGACTTGATTATGTAAGTTATTCTTGTACTTGCATGTTACTAAAATAGATTTATTTATATTTGATTATGTATGATTGTAATTGAGTACACTTGACTGTGTTTGGTTGTAAGGGCCGAATGGTTAAGGGTGTAAAAGAGGTTGATTTGATGATAGGACTTCACAAAGTAAATGCATGTAAGATTACTAGGGATTAATTGGTTTATTTGGTGGTTTTGGTTCGATTAATGTGAAATAAAAGGAAGGATTGAGTCGTCTTGATATGAGATTGTATAATTATTATTTTAACTCGAGTAGAGAGTTTGGATACAAGGATTATATGCTATGTGTTGTAATTGAATCGCAATATGTGATTCGATGGCTATTTGGTTAAAGTATACGAGTTATGGTATAAGCGTGCCTTGTGTATATGATTGAGTAAATATATATACTCTTAGGGTATTGCGATAAAGGGAAATTATTAAGCGTTCCGGGAATGTCGAATGGTAATCTAATTAGGGTTTTGATTTTTGGATTGTAGATTCGGAGCGTGAGGGAATTCAGGCTAGGAAAGGGAAAGGTGTACTAGGTGGCAGTAGTTCAACCCTTGTGAAATAGGAAAGCGAATTCAAGCAAGTAACTCTGCCTACTTGTATAAGTTGTGTATTGAAAGGATATTCTTGATGCCATGATAGAGTATTGATGTTTTATAACATTTGTAAAACTGTTATTGATTCTTGAGAAACCCTGTTATTATTCCTTGTGAACCTGTTATTGATTCTTGAGAAACCCTGTTATTGTTCCTTGTGAACCTATTATTGATTCTTGTAATGAATTGGTATGATTATTGTTCAAACCTTTATAGTAACCTTTTTATTTATATCCTGATCACCTGTTGATACCTTGAATTCTTGTAAACCCTATAAGAACCTTTATGAACTCCCTTACGTAATGATCCTTCATTCCTTTGTTTACCTTATTCCATGATGATCCTTGGAACTGTTTTGATTCCCTAACTTGTATACCTTGTGATCATTTGATCAAGATCCTTTGCATTGAACTTTGCTTACCTTTTATTTATTCATTTTCTTTGAATTCTTGAAATTGAACTAAAGAATGAGTTTCAACTTGAAAGAGTCTAAGTGATTTCATATTCTTGGTAATGTTAAAATGAACTTAGTAAAACCTTTCTTTTCCAACAAAGGTTTTCCAAATGAATTCATGATGGATTGGATTGAGACGTAATATACTAGTGGGACTAGTCCAGTCATATAAGAGACTAGCGGGGCTAGTCCAATTTAAGGCTGAAATTATGCCATGGGTACCTTAACGACCAGATGGAGGTCGGTACGGGCTGATCACTCATATTATTATTATGAATTGAAAGTTGAAGTAGTCCAATCAAGGGTTCCCTATCACTTTATAAAGGATATTGAATACATTACTTTAGCAAATTGCTTCTTTGAAAATGAAATGGCTTATAATGTTTTGAAAAGAGATGATGTTGTGCAAGACATGCATGTATCATAACAAGACTAAGTCATACTGACAACCCTAAGATTAGTTGTACTGTAACCTTAATCTGTAATTTATACTTGTAACACTTAATGTCTGTAAAATGTAAATGGAGCAGACTGGAGCATTTTTCTCTAAACAGTGTCAAGCCTAAGAATTCTATCTTGAAGAAGATCAAGAAGGTCATGCCTCATAAGAATTATGAAGAAGCTTGGAGTTGAATAATTCTGTTTGGTGAAAAACATTCTAAGTCAAGATCTCTACAAGTCACAGAATTAGTGTTATAGAGAAGTCATTCGAGAACTCAGAAAGACCTATTGAGAACTCAGGAATAGTCATTCGAGAACTCAGAAAGTCCTATCGAGAACTCAGGAATAGTCATTCGAGAACTCAGGAATTGCCTATCGAGAACTCAGGAATTGTCTATCGAGAAATCAGGAAATGCTATTGGAGATATCGATAAGTCAGCTACCCATTCGAGAACTCAGAGATATCGACAAGTATACATTCATTAGAGAACTCTGAGTTATCGATAAGCCAAAGTCCATTAGAGAACTCCGAGTTATCGATAAACCAAAATTCGCTAGAGAACTCAGAGTTGACCATAAGTCAAGTCAACAATGAAGTTTTAGAGATATCGACAAGCCAACATACCTATCGAGATGTCGAGTTCTCTACAGCTTAATTGGAGATCTCAAAGTGAAGAAATTTCTCTAAGTACATAATTGCAGAACAGTTCAATATCCAAGGTTGCAAATCAACAACAATTCACACATCTGGATTGTCAAGTCTACAAAAAGCAGCTTGAGAGATGTGCAAGATCAATGACAAAGATTAACTGACAGAGGAGATTAAAGTAAACACGGGATGCTAAAGATATGCTAAGCCAGAAATGGAAGATTTGCTTTTCTATAAATAGAAATGACAAGTGACAGTTTAGAAAAGCTAATAGCATATTTATTACACACTGTGTAAACCAGCAGTTAACTGAGTTATAAAGTTAACACTGGTCCTTAGTCAGATGAAACAATCAAGATAGAAAATCCAGTATTCTCTCTCAAGAAAGAAGCTAAGTTCTGAAACAAGAACTTAGAGATTTTGTAGCAAAACACTGCTTGATTTTTAATATAAAATTAAGTGAATTTTGAAGATCTTTGTTTTACATATTTGCATAATTATTTATGTTTAACATCTATTCTACTAAATCATTGACAACAACCAACTGCTAAAGCCAAAGTCGATCAAAAATCAAATATTTAAGCCAAAACACATTCACCCCCCTGTGTTGTATTCATACCTAACAAGTGGTATCAGAGCAAAATCTGAAAGTAAACAGATTAGATCTTGGAAAAATGAATACACAGAAAATCAGTAGTATCAAGATTCCTCCCTTTAATAAGGCCAACTA